>NW_018108295.1:76734-90023 GCF_000183805.2 Loa loa | reverse complement strand
TATATATATATATATATATATATATATATATATATATATATATATATATATATATACATACCATGACGTCTCTTTTAAATGAACGTGTTTCAATTTCTTTATGTTTCCTTGAACTCAGATGATTATCGTATGCGTTTGTTGATTGAAAATGTTTACCACAACATTTACAAATAATCATTCTTGTCTCTGTACTTTCCTCGGCAGTTGTCTGAAAACTAATATTACAAACTAATAAAACGATGGAAAGAAAAGAAATTAAAACCAAAGAATTAAAATCTCCGTTCAAGAATGACGCAAACATTATACAACAACAAACACAAGAGACTACAATACATGCAAGTTGAAAAAATTCACTACTCTTAAATATCATTCATAGAAGGTAAGAGGAATTAAAATTAATAAGTGATTTCTAATCGGTAGCAGCCTACCTGAAGCAAGACACTTTAATTGCCTGCAAAATACTTTTCGTTTGGTCGGTACTTTTTATTACTTGCTGCTGATGTAATGAAATCTCATCAGCTCCAAAATTAGCTTCAAAAAACCAACCAAAACCTATTCTAACACAGCTATCATTAACTAACTGGAAAAAATATCGAAGTCTCACATTAGCACAATTTTAACTTCTTCAATTATTGTACCGATAAAAATCAACTTAAACATGGAATACTAGGAATTTATTACAGCGCATTGCATTGTTATGTGAATTACTAAATGACTGCCAACAACAACAAACGATATAAATGCTTAGGTTCACTTAAATCCATAACTGGATGAAGTACGGACCTCTTTTTTGTAAGCAATGACTTTTTGCCTAAATTGTTCCTCGGTGATAATAGTAAAACCAGTAATCTGAAAAAAAAACATAAAACAAATATACACTATATTTATATTTCATGTGTAACCATGCAGTTTACAAGTAACAACAGAACTTCAGACTGAAAGCTTTGGTGTACAGCAAATTGGGGCCATCGTTTTCATAACTTTATTGCTGATGCAAGCAGTAATACAAAAAGAAGGGTAAACTAACTTTCCGTTTGAGGTTGTACCGATGCCAGTCTGTTTTATAATGTTCTCGTTGTAGATCACTATTTCCGAACACAGCTTGACAACATAGGCAAGTAAGACCGTTCGATGCATTCATGACGAGTGGATGCAAGTATTGAAATTAACAATTAACAAGTGCCTGAAAGAGCTCCATCACGAGGTTCAGTGAGGACCAACATTGATTCCAAAGACAAGGCCTTGAATGAACTAAATAAAACTTGTGTGAAATCTTCCTTAAGTGGTATAGAGCAAATCCACCCACTAACAAACTGTTCAATTTTTTATTTGTCTCTTTCAATGAAAGACGATCAAATTCGCAAATGAAGTTCGTAGCAGTTAACTGTTTTCATGGGATACTGCAGTTTGAAATGACAAAAATTAGTGTTTGTACGCATCAAACTGGTTGATCCGCATTATGTCAGTGCATGTTAGGTGTGCAGCAGGTAATACTAAGACATTGTAAGTATGCAAACGACGACAGTACTTCGCAGAGGTTAATTTAAAACTATTAGAGGTAAGATAAGTGACTGCTGGTTGTAACCTATCTCTCCCGAAGACTGCCCATCCTCAGAGAACCGGAACCCTCCACGACCAGTACATAACGTCTCAAGCCACTAACACTCTTATACTATTCACATGATGTCTTTCTGAATAACCAACTACCTGTTACAACTCTGTTCTTGCGGCGCAAAATTTTATATTTGAAATTTATTGAAATCTTAGTTTCGTGTTTTTTTTCGTGAAATCATTGTTTTTCGTGTTTTTTCGTGCAATCTTTGTTTTCGTGTTTTTTCGTGCAATCTTTGTTTTCGTGTTTCGTGTAAAGGTCGCGGTCATTCGAAACAAGGGAGCGGACGTCTCGTCTCGTTAACACTGTTCATTTCACACAATCGAAATAGAAAGCTTCGGATTGGCCATCTGGCGATGGGAATACACAATTTGTTGCCTTTCGTGAAGAATGCATGTCGTCAAGTGGGGTTTTTAATAGCATTTAATTTTATTTTTGATGATTAACATAATAAATCAACCTTCCCTCTGCCTCGTCATTTGAAAGTTTTGAAAGAAAAATATGAAGATCGAACGATGTTCACATTGAGAGAGCAGGGTCAAACGTTTAGTTGGTGCCTCCGGACTTCCATTTTCCATGCGTGATAACATATTTTGTGCATATTGTTTGTAGGAAGCAAGTACTGAGAAGAAGTTCACTTACTGCTAAAATTGGCTGTTTTTTAGGGTAATATCAATGAATTTGCGCATCAATCAGTTGCTGTGGATGTTAGTTGTCTGTTACATCGAGGATTGATTGGCTGTGCTGACAAAGTCGCTCAAGGATGTGAAACCGATTTGTTAGTTTTTTATTCGAAACTCTTACATTACTTCAGTTTTTTACTGAACAATTTCACTTTTTTAATGTGATCAAAGTTTAAGAGCTCAAATATTTGGACTTGTTACCTTTCTGTGACAGATAAATTTGTCCTTTGGTAATGAGAATTTGCGAAATTTGCATCAATTTTTTATAAGAAGCGTAAGGTCCTCTGACTCTTCCAATTTCCTGTCCCGAAAAATAGCATCTCAGTCGTGTGTACTGAATACTATGTCTTTTGTTCTTCATTTACTTTAAAGATAGCTGCTGTTCCAGTATCCATGACGAGAGAATTTTTGATCCCCGTTTTTTGCAACTACACTGGTCGTTTTTCTTTCCTTCTAATTTAAATGTCACGTTTTTTAGTTATATACGCTACGTACTGAAATATGTTAGAGCTTTGCTCGCAATTGGTTGTCACATTATCCTTGTTTTCGATGGACAAATGTTACCAGCTAAAAAAGTTAGTTTAGTTGCAGTTATGAATATTAAGTCCTTACTGGAGCAGATTTTTTTACCTTTTGTTACTTTTATAGGTTGGCAATTGCAGGAAACTAATAGTTCACGACGCGAGAAGCGTGATTTTCATAAACAAAGAGGCGATTTATTGCTGAGCGAAGGTAGAGCAAGTGAAGCTTACGACTGTTTCAAACGTAGTACTTCACTGACACCCAGGGTGATTGAAACTGCTATTCAGGTAAAAATAGATCCCCTGAATTCAAAGAAGCTATGTATATTACACAAAAGACTAAAGTGACAAAATAGGATGAATAACAATTGAAAATTTAATAAATACGTCGTAAGCAGATCTCATTATGTTCTAAAATGAGTCAAAAAATTTAGCTTTGGACTGAAATTCAATCGTAGCTCTAAATTTTTCAATCATTTGTTTATTTTTCGCAACAAACAAAATTCGTAAATCTCACTTGTATGATTTGTTAAAACAGTATACCAAGGATACGACTAAACATCCTTTTTTATTTAATTTGCTATGTAAAATCACTTCATCAGTAAGTTTTTACTCATTAAAGGCATTTCGACGTTTGAATATGGTTGATGTTATCGTAGCTCCTTATGAATCAGATGCGCAGCTGACTTTTTTGACCAAAACAAAAATGGTACAAGCAGTGGTTACTGAGGATTCCGATCTCATTGCTTTTGGTTGCGAGAAAGTTGGTCGTCCTTTCCACTCGTCATTTACTACAAGTTTTAGCGCAACCTGGTTTTGGTTTTAAATCACTCAAGTCCTAAATAAAAAATTCCTAAACTTAAATTTGCAGATAATTTTTAAAATGGACCCTAGTGGATCTTGTGTTATTTTTGATCAAAACTTATTACCAAGATGCTTGTGTAGAGCACTTGCAGAAAATTTCGATTTTGATAAGTTTCGAAGAATTTGTATTCTATCTGGATGCGACTATTTACAAGTAAGATTTTTTAATTTTTGCCATTTAGAGGGTAATAATCCCGAACAATCTTACAGTTATAAAATCAAGCGGGAAGACTGTCTGTATATTGTTTACTCCAACAGAAACGACGGCCAATTTCCGTTGAAGCAAGATCCTTTACAGGACTCGAGATGGAATCAAAAAAACAAGATCTAAAAAAAAAATGCAATAATAACAATCCTTACTAAATTTTCCGACGAGTCGATAAAAAATATATTGTTCAATAGATAACAAATATATTGTTCAATTTTAGGCAGGTCTTCCTGGAGTGGGCTTAAATAAAGCGGCAGCTTTTTTCGCGAAAACTGATGGTAGAAATTTATATCAGGTAATTGAAAAAATATCGACAGATGTTTATTTAAAAAAAAATTGTTTTTGTTTTTTTCAACATCCTAGAATGTTTTTGTTCTTTTTCAACATCCTTTTTAGATACTACCCCGACTTCCACGATATCTCAACAAAAATTCTTTAAAAGTAACCAAACAGTTTATTGACGATTTCATTCGTGCTGAAAATACATTCCTTTATCAAATTGTTTTTGATCCAGTTGAGAAACGGCAACGCCCATTAAACGACTATCCGCTGAATCCCCAAAGCAATGAGGATGATGATGAAGTAAGTAATAAAATACAGCGTTTTTTACTGCACTTAATTTTAAAATGCTAAAACAGTTTTAATATTTATAGTTTCATTCGAATAGCCAAAGAGACGATGATCATTTTTCTTACGCGGGAAGTATTCAACCACAAGAAATTGCTATGAGGTTTGCTTTCTTGAGACTTGGACTTTATATCTTATTATTATATCTCAATTTATTCGACAAAAAAATGCCAATTTAAGTTTTGCGTTGGGAAACATTCCTGGTGGTTCTCAAACTGAACAAATAACCTTATCTGAAAATGTTCCTGATTGGTCAATTTGGAGTTCCAATTACAAAAGTGCAGGGATTCGACAGAAGGAAAAGCATGGTGGAGAAATCAGAAAGAAATCATCTTTTGGTGTATTCATGGTAGCTATTGTGACTTGTTATCTAGTTTGGAAATTTTCTGGCATTTGAAATAGAAACAAAGCAGAAAAGCAATACGTAGGATAAGAATTTTCAGAAAGTCATTTTAGTTTCCAAGAAAAAATAATAATTTTTAAATGAAATTTTCCAAGTCTCTTGAGTTTACGACCTTCATTCGTTCAATATTTCCTTTAGTTTGAATCTTCTCGACCACCACCGCTACGTATTTCGGATTCCTTATCGACAATGGATTCGAAAATATTGGCAAATAGTTTAACTGATGATAACGATGACTTTGTTTTATGCAAAAAAACGAAGGATTTGCATAAAGTTCGGCGTAATTTATGGAATCTCCAATTCTATAAAGCATTCATGCAGACTTTTTTGCTTTTTTCTTTTAAATTGATACAAAGAGGTTTTTGTTATAAATCCTTTTCTTATAGAAAGTTGTAGAAACTTCAAAAACCAAACAAATTTCAACAAAAATCGACCGTAAATTGACACATATCCATTCTATTGGTGTTGCAAGAAATGGAAACGGCGCCCGTAAAAATTGGAATTGTGATCGTCTGCTAAAAGAATTTGCTACTACAACAAACATGTCGCAAAAAAATGCAACAAACTCTCATCGCGGTGAAAATTTGAATTTATCTTCGTCGATGAAATTTATGCGAATTGTTTATTTGCAGGATTACATTTATATCTAATTTTAACTTTACAGAGCTAAGAAAATTGTTATTTGCTCACAGTGGTATGTTTCTTTATACTTCAAATATGATTTAATATATTTTACAGGACCTCTTTAAATTTGCTGCCATTTATAATACTTAATTTAGAGCTTTTATAGAAATACCTCTTAAAAAGTCACGCAAAGCTTCCAAAGATGGACATACTAATCAAGATGACCATGCTAATGAAGACATCATACCTGTCACGTCAGTAATAAAAACCACGTTTGAAGCATCAAGGAACAAGATATTTTGTAGTAAATACTTTTTGAACAAAGGATCAAAAACAAGGTTTGTAGTCTAACATTGTTTCATAAAAATAGGAAATGAAATTATTCATGTGTATCAGATGAATCAGGAAATCTGAAATTTTCAGTGAGACAATTTGTGAAATATTTAAAAACATTAATTTTAGTCCCTAAAACTTGAAATAATTTTTATCAAAGTTCTAGCGGTCTTTCGCGACGCTCATTTTCTTCGCGTGCTGTACCCAGTGTATCTCAAACAGAATTATCCCAGGTAAAGCTCGTATATTAATTAGTTTCCATAAGAGAATTTGTTAAAAGATTTGATTTTCTGCTTCAGAATACTGTTTTTATTTGATCTTAATAAATCAAGAGCAAATCATATTAATATAAAAAAGCAAACTTACTGCCATAAATCATTCTGTTACGACAACGATTCCTTTGTTATTACAGACAAGTAGCAGTTGGTCTCAAGATATTCCGGAGAAAGTAAATTTAGATAAGCCAGACGAAAAGTAATTATTTTAATGGAAATTTTAACCATCTCAGACGTCATTTGTCAATATCTGAATGAAATTGTTTTAAAAAAAGAATATTACCATGTCTTATAGTTGAATTCAAAACTAATTCTTTTTTGGAATTTCGTATCAGATTTTGTGTAGCTTTTCTTTTGAGATAGGATAGATGAATTTAAGTCTTTTTGTTACAATGGTTTCTCATTCAACTAATCAATTTTTGCACTGCTAATTATTGCTTTTTTCTCATTGCAAGAGATTCCCTTTCAGTTTTTTTAGTGACATTTTGCAACTTGTATTATCTAAATTGGAATTAATTTACCTATCTTGAACGTTGCTGTTGTTATGTAATCTTTTGTGTTCTCCATTTCCATTGCAGCAAATTTACTCCAAAACTTATGCATGTTATAATGAATGCTGTTTTTGCCGATGCCTTGTTTGTTTTTTTCCTGAATATCTTTGCTATTGGCCATGTCCGAATATATAATTTAGTTCACGGTGAACTTTTGCGACATTATTTGTTTTTTATTGGATTTTTTGTTTCGGGGAAGATATATTTTTAGAGCATAACGCATTATAAAAACTACGCATTATGTATTTGTGTTAGCATCTTGTCTCACTGTTTTGATCCCACTTATATCTTCCGAAAAATATTAAGTAGCCTATTGCAGAATTATTACAGGAAGATTTATGGCTGTTGTATCGAGCCATGTTCTTTTTCTCGGTATGGGCGTAGTAACAATTATTTATTTCTTATACTTTTATTACTTATGCTTGTATAATAACATTAAGAACACATGAGATTTGATGACTCTCAGAGTTATCGATTCAACTGTTATCAGCGCCTTCATCTCTTTTATGTTGATGCATAATACATTCTGTGGGCTTGATATCGAGTTGCACTGTTATTACGCCGCTTATTACAAATGGTATTTAGGTACCCGTTTATGCGACAGTAATCTAGAAAGAGCGAAAACCAGTGATCATTGGGCTGATTTTTATCATCGAAATTGTTGTTCCTATGAATCGGAAGTGAATGTTTGGAAATGATTATCCATGTTTCCAAAAGTTTATAATGGCGTAGTGCCATTTTTGATATATTTGAATCGTCTAAAAGTTACAAGAAAAGCTTCTTGACTTACAAAGTGAAGTTTTAATTTTAAGACTTCAGCGAAAGCAGATTTCTGTTGACTGCGTAGTATTTTTCACTCCTGGCTTCATTAAACAGGTAAACAGGTTGGAATAAATCGGCCAGTAGTTCACTATTTTTTACATAAAAATAAAGCTTTAAAATGTGCAAAGCAGTGGATGCAACTGCTTTACAACTGCTTTATTTGGACTTGCTCGATTTATTTAAAAAATTTTTTCGGTGGTGTTTCTTTGCGAAAGGAGATATCTAAAAAGTTTGGAGAAGGAATTAGAAAATGGGATAAAAGATATAAACCGGTTAAATCACTGCACATCCTAATTTTTTAGAACAATTTTTTGGAACGGTCCACATTTACAGTGATGTTTTTTGATATAATGGATAGGCCAGGGTTATTTAGAATCCGCTCTTTGCATCACACACATGTTTACCGTTCTGTATTTATTGGTTTCCATTCTACTGCACCTCCATCCAATTCCAGGTTGGTTTACTTTCCTTCTTTTCCTGTGTCAAACGTTGCTGAATCCAGCAAGTTCCAAATGATATATGATATCGAATTCAGTTTTCTAAGCTAACATTGCTCATTGGTTAAAGGAATGACTAGAATATAAATATGAAATAAAAATGAAGTATGCTAAATCATTTTGAACAAAAATGGATTAAAAGGGAAGAGATGATACAATGTCTTATAAGCAAATATGAAGATTTTTCCGATATTACTTGCCAAGAAAACGAAGAATGGCCTTCTTCAAAAGCATTTAGTCTAGACCATTATTTTGAGACAGATTTCAGGTAAAAGATTTCACATTTAAAAATTTTTCAGTCTATATAAATGGTATTTGCTTACAGAATACTTCCCACTCTATTAATTTCATTTTCCATTTAGCTGATTTTAGTTAAAGCTCTACTTCACTCGCATGTTTCTGCACATTTCTTCAAGTTTTTTGCTGGACGTTTATTAATTAATACATTCATATTATATATAATACAAACTTCTCAAGCGACATATTATCTAGTCACATCTGTATTAGGTCTAAAACTAAAGCAATTTTACAACATGGTATGAAAAAATCCATATTTTGTAAGCTCTAGAAGTTTCGACTTTTAAATCGCTACTTAAAATTGTGCCAGTGGAGCAGATAAGATTTTAAGTATCAGGGAATTTTTTGTAAGTTACTCGGGTGTTATTAATATTTCTTTCAGGTCGCTCAACAGAGTGCTCAGATTCTGACATGCATTGCTTTACATGGATAGCTGAAAACAGTACAAAATGCGATCTTGTTAATGAGTTTCCCAATAATTACTGCAAAAAAAGTTGTCAACTCTGTAACTCTAATTCATTTCCAAAAGGTTGATATTTCTGAGGAATTAATAAGTCTTAATATTATCGTGCCGTTTTAACTGTCAAGTGAATAAATGACTAAAATTTGGAAGGTAAATTTTCTTGCGGTTTATTTTGACTGAAGATTTTCTAAAATACTTTCAGAATATGATTTGAAGAAGATTCCGGCAACCCTTAAAAGTATAGTATTCCTGATCGGTAAATGGCGCTCCGAATTTGGTGGTAAAGCAGTTTTTCCAACAATTCCAAAAGCCACCTATGGGGAAGAGGTCGATTTTAAATTAATTACCAAAGGCGACCGCGTGCTCGATGTTCTTAACTACTCGTATGTAATTTTATCATTTACTGCTGCATTTTGATTGCAACTGCTTTTTGGACGATATCCGACCAAAATTTCTGACTTTCTTATAGCTTATCAAATATTTTTATAATGCGAAGTCTTTTCAAGTTGTGAACTATAAATTTAGAGTCAAGCTGAGCAGAAAATTGTATTATTCGTTTTCAAAGTTTAATCGTCACAATGTTCTTGAAATCATCGTATGTTAATTTATAGAGCGATAGCATGGGATAGCTGGGATGGGAAGGAAATACATAGCGAATACGGTTTCTTATCAGTTGTCAATAACAACGGTAGTGATCTCGTTTCATTAAACGCGGTTATGAGCAACGGTAGAAAATTTTTCTTTTGTTTATAGGTCGGTACTACTTTTTCTGCTCCTTGATATTTTATTTTAGCTTACTTATAATGCCATTACAACATTCCTTTTATGATCGGATCTGCGCACGTTTTTAAGGTTTTATCACGATTGAAGAAGGAGAAGAACGTGGACTTTCGATTGAATTGCGCATGCAACGAATTGGACGAATTAGTTTCAGCCATGATCTTCCGGTCCTCAGGGTCATTCATTGATGTAAAATTTTCAAAAAAGAAAAAATTTCTTACCGGGAATATGACTTCATTTAAAAAAAAAAAAAAAAACGAAAGAATTCAACATTTTAATCATTGTAACATATTAATACTGCAGATGTCGAGAAGCTGGACACTACTGGACACTACACATTTAGAAGCTCGTCTGTCTATTAGTACTATAATTCACCGTGAGATGACAGAACATACAAGTATCATCTATGATAGAATATATCCTTGACATTATTTGCCTCTTGAAACCCAATGAATTTAATCTACCTTATTGGCCATTGGTCATGCATCTTTTGTCTATGTTATATATTAATATGCACGATCGATATTATTACATGGTTTTGTATTGTTATATGTATCAGTAGGTATTCATGTACAAAGAAGGTAATTGGAAGCACAAGACTGACAATTCACATGTTCCATATTATGGCATGCGTCACCTGATACTTCTACTATTTTCATAATTTAATACATTGTGAGAATATATACATGTGGTAGGCGTACTATATTTCTTGTAAAGAAGTAAGACTTGTTTGGGATATAAGTAATGCAGCTTTTACTGAATTAGTTGGAAGTTCGAGATCAATGTACTTCTACGACAGTGAAATTTGAGATATGTGTTTGGATGATTCGGTTACACACTGTATGGGATGGATGGGTTGGACACAATATTTCGTGTCAACAAATTAATCTTTTATCTCAACTCTGTCTTTCAGCACTGGGTCTTTCGTAGATAACTTTATGACGCATTAGTTGGGAAAGAAATTGGAAAAAACGGTGGGTAATCGATAAGAATGGAATTTACGATTTCTTTTTTCATCGAACTTACTTAAAATTAAGAAAATTTACGACGATAATAGTAAAATACTGTATTTGCGCAAAAAGAAAAAAAGAAACTGGTGCTAATTTGCGAAATTATCACTTTTGCATTAAATAAAAAACGGACGGGGAGGACGTATGACAGAGAAATTCAATCAATAAAGAAGATGAGATGCACACATTGTGTTTCTTTGGCAATCGTTTTTTGGCATACAAATATAGTAATAAAAGTGGAAGGTCATTTTTGCGTACAAATAAAAATTAAAAGGAAGAAATGGACACAAAACTCCATTACGATCCTGCTCTTTCTGCTTCAGGTGAACGATACAGCCGGAATTCTCGACCACAAGAAAGTACTTTTATTACTTTGTGCTTTTTTATTCAAGGAATGAATGAATTTTTGACCGGTAAAAGGACATCCATGAGGCGACCTTGTCAGATTGCGAAAAAATAGGAAACAAAGGGAGGAAATCGAGTGCGGGAAGTGAGGGAGATCACAAAGAGATGTAATGAATGCATAAATTCAAGGCATCTAACTTGCATTCTCTCTCTTTCCTTCTTTCTAACGGAAAAGAATTGAAATTGTGTCAATTTTAATGATTCTTTGTGATATTTATATACTTTAATACAGCTCAAATGTTACACAACAACACGAAGAGATTGGTATGATTACGGGAAGTCAGTTCCAAACAGACTTGGTTTTCATTTATCATGAACTAAAAATATTTGACATAGTTTACAGAAATTTGAGAAGTCTTTTTTGCCATGATCTTTAGTTAAGAATGAATCGATCAACGAACGAAAGAATTATTCAGAATGAATCTGAAATTTTACTACTTAGAATAGTCAAAACGTTATTACTCCTTAAGAATTATTACTCATACTGAACGGGAGTGTGAAACATAATTAATTTATAATACATAAATAAATAAATAAACAACAATTAGCAGTTACAAGCAGGACGCTTCGTCGCTTGAAAATTCCATTTCCACGCTTGAAATTCATATTTTTACTTCTTTAGCCTCCTCCGCAGGCCTCTAATTAATGCTTTCCAAATACTATCCACTACAAGTTGTTTCCAACTGTTCTGTCATCTCAAATTAACTCCAAATTAGAATGTTTCTTTTGTTATGCTTTTAGCACAGATTAATGTTAGGGACATTTTCTCAACCTATCCAAGTGATATTCTCTTGCCAATTCCAGACTTACTGCCACTTGGCTTTTTTTGTGCAGCGTATTTGTTAATAGCGGTGCATTTTACCCTAACTAACATGGAAGGCACTTCTTCTATTACTAAACTTTTATTAGTTGCTTTTAGTATATTTGATTTAAATCAAGTCATGCTTTCAGTGTTGCTATGATATAAAATACTAACGAGTTCCTGATGCCTTCTCTTTCACTTTATTTATCGGTTTGTGGCTTAGAGCTATTCATCGTGTCTCTTGGCTACTGCAACACTGTCATTGTTTTTTTTTAATTTTAAAATGGCAAATAGAACAAATTTAGTTATATTATTAAAAGGAATGCACAGTCATTCAATGTTTTTTGTGCAATTTGCAGTTTATGTCATCAAATTATCCCTCTAAAGTCATTAACTAATTGGAATGCCCCATTTATCATCAGTGACCAATAGATCTATATCTCTAAATGTTGAAAGCTGCAAATATAAGTAATCTTTCATTCCTCGAGAATATTAGACTACTGCTAAATCACATGAATCATTTTCTTATACCATATTAATAACTTCTAATAAGTGGAAACAATATCTTTCTCTATGACAATATGATTCATTCTCAGAAGCAAAGCAAAATTGATCTAATCTGATCAAAGAGATATCCTCAACGTATTTCGTCAATAATATTAGTCTACGTTTTAGTTTCAACGGAATTATCGCCGTCATTCATCGCATATATCAGTGCTAATTGTCAGTGACACAGTGCAAAGACCAACTTAATTTGTGGTTGCATTTTTTGATACTTAGCTGACATATACTGGGTGGCCGGAAACTGCCATCCCTCTCGCGTTGTCTCATTCTTCCCTCCTCCGTCTCCTTCATTTTTTTTGTCATCTTCAAACTATTATTAGTACAGTTTCCTCCTTCACTCCCTATCCTTTATCAGTAACTCGAGTTTATCTTCTCTTCTTCCTCCTTATCAAAACAATACTGCCTTGGTATATTACGATGACTATGTATTGCTGGACAATTTTTCTCAGAAGCTTAAAAAGATCTGTCTATTAAATATATAAAACTGTCAATGATATTATACATAACTTGATAAATACGCGCGCATATCATGCTTCTATATCACTTCTTGAAAGGACTATCAGTGATGTATTTTATTATAACAGTGCTTCATCCATGTTATCTCTTTTTCATCCTGAACATTTTAATTTCACATTCCCTATCAAATCCTACACTAACAGTTAAACGAGCGACAAAAAATATTTGTTTTTGAATTAAATATGCGCCTCTTTTGAAGGATTTTATTGTGGCAGTAGCAAAGCAATGAAGTAATTTAATTATTTCATTCTATTTAACATTCACTAAATTCACTAACTCACTATGGTGATCCGTCTTTTTTAATTCTTAAAATTCAATATTATGCAAACAAAAATACTGCGTCATTTGTTATTATTATTATTTTATTATTATTATTATTATTATTATTATTATTATTATTATTATTATTATTATTATTATTATTATTATTAT
>NW_018108295.1:71606-76200 GCF_000183805.2 Loa loa | reverse complement strand
TTATTATTATTATTATTATTATTATTATTATTATTATTATTATTATTATTATTATTATTATTATTATTATTATTATTATTATTATTATTATTATTATTATTATTATTATTATTATTATTATTATTATTATTATTATTATTATTATTATTATTATTATTATTATTATTATTATTATTATTATTATTATTATTATTATTATTATTATTATTATTATTATTATTATTAATTATCATTATTAAATTATTATTATTGTTATTATTAAATTATTATTATTGTTGAATTATTATTATTCTCTGTGATGTTTAAAATGTGAGTATGGCCTTTCACCGCAGGTGCGTCATTCAGCAGGTTTCCCGTTATGTTTCGCATTGCTGAACTTGGAACAAATTTTATGAGATTTAATTCCAATCACATGACTTCCAAACAAGTGTACCGTCATTACAAACGATAACTTTTTGTGTTGTATTCTTAACATAATTTACTGATGCAAGATAATTGCTGCTTTATTGGTCTATTTTTTTTTACGTTTGTTTTCCGCTTCCGTTGATATCTACGTTTAACTACTGAACTGTGTCACGTATGAAGTCCACTTGCTATGGAATAGTCGCATCACATACCTAACCATAATCGTAATTTCATAATAATAATTTTAAGTATTCAATTAACTCCAAGTTTTTTCGAAATTCACATCTCACAAATATCCTATATTTTATATCTTACTGCTACTTCGATTTTTGGACTGTATAAGTTAGCAGTGATTAAATAAAAACTAAATTATTTTTCAGAATTTCTTCAGAAAAAGCATAACTCTATGAAGGATGTATTATTAACAAAATTTAAATGATAGAAGGAAAGAGTTGATGGTAATTGAAATGAAAAAAGCACATAAAAAGTCGAAAATTGCATTCTTTGAATTTAATTGTCAACGTACAGGTCAGTCTTCAACGGCCTTAGTCGAAAAGCTATACTTATAAACGAAAAAACGGTAAAGATATGTGACCCGTTACGTGGTTGATATGTCAAACTGGAATTAAAGCAATGACCTCCTGCGCATCTCATGAATTGCTAGTGCGAACATAATGGGCTCGTTGATGATCCGAGGAATTCAAATTTCCCTACTGTTTAACTACTGTTTTAATTGCAGTTCCGAAAGTAAAAAGTAATTTGAAATTTTAATTTTATTCTCAAAAAAATTTTATAAACCAATCCTGTTGAAATAATTTGCATTTTGATATATGACTTGAAAATAATAGATGGAGGAAACGTTATTCAATAGAGAATGCATTAACGGACAAACCCGCCTTAACTTGTAACGATAGAATTCGGTTGGTCATTGCACATAGTCTTGGTACATAGTGTATTATCATACCAAAAAATCAATTTATAATTTTAAATTTGATTAAATTTAACATCTTGAATGTATGAATTTATCATTTGCACAGAATGCTTTCTGTTAATTAAAGTAATTATTGTTTTTCGTGTTTTCAATCACTTTGAGCAGTAACTGAATCATAATTATTATAATGGTTATAAATTTAATTGAGCGAGAATAAAATTTAACTCTCTGTTTTTCCCATCTCATCTTTTCTTCCACTCATAGACGAGTACCTGCTAATAGTAATATGAAATAGAATTACACTAAATTATCTCGAAACGGTCATTTCGCCAACAGCTTGCAAACTATAGGAAGAATTTTCTTGCATTACCACTGTGATTTACACCTCCAGAAAGCTCTGGAGGAGCGGGAAGAAACTTTGTTGGCAGCCAAGGAAATAAAAATGAGGGAAGCGGGAAAACATGTCTGTTATTACATTTATTAACTTTTTAGGGTTGAAATTTCCTTTCATTCCCTACTGGAATACAGAAATCATTAAAAAGATCCAAGGAATTCCACAAAATCCCACCGGCTTATAGTTGAACTATAAAAAGCCCGCATTTCATTATTTTGTTCAAAAAGACAACATAACAACTTGAAAAGCCATCTAAATTAAGCTTTCGTTGTGGAAAAAACTGCTTACTTTTAATTTACCAAGGTTACTATTAAGTTAGTTAAAGATTCTAATCTCCTAATTTATTCTAGCTCATAAAGGTGAATATCTATGAAATAGGCAAGCCTGAAGTACACCGGAGGCTCTTGATAATCGTACTTTTTCCTGCGTGTTTCTTATTTGGGCTCAAAATTAGTTTTTGGATCATAATGAAGTTATGGATATCCTCGGAGTATGTGTTAAATTTTTACCAAATTACCAAAGTACCGTAAAATATCCAGAAAGAATTGTATGACATCCTACTTAGTATAATGAATTGACATCGCAACTTGTGCTTCACTGAATTTCTAGGACATCTGAAAATCACGCCATTTTCTTTCTTGCAGTTTATTTTTGTGCCTTTGCTTTTCTCTTACCGCAAATCCCTTAGTAATAAATTTAAAGGGCTTGAAAAACTGCCGCTATATGCAGACATTTGAATGTTTCATTTCTTTTAAATGTAAGTTTAAATCTAAGTTGATTCATGTCGTGATTTACAATTAGCTTTTATTCAATACCAGTTTATACTTAATAAATTAATTTTTACTCGATTCCTCTGGCTTTTTCATTTCATTTTCTGATATTTTAAAGAAGCTACTGTGAACTGCTATTCCTTTTCTGTTTAGTCTAAGTAGAAGGGTACTACAATTCTAGTTACGAATCTCCAATCCAGTATATCCAAGTATTGAGATTTAGGACTTAGAAATAACATTGCCTTTAACATGAAAATAGTAATTCCCAGACATTCAATGAAAACGTATTTTCGTTAGCTGAACACGAACGACATTTTGGGAAAGTGGTCAAATACCTTCAATTTAAACAATCCATTAAATCAGTCCACTAATTAAGTTGTCGATTGTTAACTACGCGGACCGCTAAATGCAAAATTTATGAATGTGTTGAAAGCGACATCAACTATTTGCTTTTTACATCCTTTCCAAAATCCGAAAAGTCTTTTCAGAACGCACTCTAATTCAGTTTAGAAGTTTAAATTTATAACTGCACATTACTGTTTCGGATACTTTATAGTTCAATTAATACTTAGCAATGTATAACTACTAATTATCTGGTAAACAAAGTTTCCAAAATTTGGATTCCGTTATCGCAATGATAAAATATCGTTGCATAACTGATTATTTCATTCGAAATGATTTGAATTGTTAAGAATGTTAAATAAAATTACTCACTTGATTTCATATAGAAAGAGACACGTCTAAAAGAATAACATAGCTATTATTAAATGAAGAAACAACAATTGAAACTGTGATCTCAGTACGTTTGTGTGCATGTTGAAAAATCTATGGAATTGATCCATGAAAAAGATATATTTCAATTTCCAGGTGAAGTAACTGTTCTTAACTAACCTGATTATGTTGTTCCAGTTGTTCCAGGGAACGATTCCGCCTACTTCAATCTCGTATATACTTGTTTGTTTCGTATTCGTCATTCATATTGAGCACTAATTTCCAATTTTGCTTTGCGCACTTTAATCCCTTTCGGAAATATTGGATGAGTGAGATGTGGTGGATAATGCATGCATAAATCATAACTAACCCTTCCCTAGGCTTCTATGTTGTAACAATTTTGTATAATGGCGCTATAAGTTATTGAATTATCAATTCTGAGAGAGGAGGACCGTCCACTTCACTTCACTCTGTGCTTCTCTAACATCCATTTACATATTGAGTCAAGACTAAATATCTCGAAATGTATGCACTTCTACTGCAAAGCTGTCAGACTACTTTACGAACCCTAAACGTATTCTTGGCTAGCTTGAGAATATGCCTTTGGATGTTGGGAATAATAGCCTCACTACTACTTCCATTTTTCTGAACTTTTCTATTCGACTTTGAAACTTCATTAGAGGCTAACTTCTGCAAAATGCCTCTGTTGGATATTTGTCAGCTAAAATTCATTTCGTTTAGATTCAACAAAGATAATCAACAAAGCATCGATACGTAGTCATTTTAATAACTTTATGGCCTTCTTTTTCTTTCTAATTCAAACAGAGAAAGGGTCTTGTGGTCAGCGCAATTTTTATAGTTGATTTATTTCATTTCAGAACCTTTCATATTTTTTATTTGTCGAATTTCTATGCGTTCTCTACTGCGCTTCCTTTTTTTTTTTTACACCTAAGCATATATCAGAAGCAGAAGATGACATTTTCAGTCCTTCCTACTATTCATTTTTCTCTGACACGCAATTATAGTATGAAAGACTAATGACAACAGTGATTGGTCATCAGAAAAGAGTTTAGATGGCATGGGAGAAGAACCCACTTAATCTGTGGCCGATATTATGAGCTAATCCTTCTCATTGTAACTTATTTCAGAAGCAAATTACTACTCAGTGCTCAGAGTTTACTACGTTTATAAGCATTAATAACTTAATTCTTGCAGCTACTTAGTTTACGGCAAAATTTTTTTCAATCCTTATTATACTTCCTATCAGCTACTATTTCTATAGTTATCAGTTAGGTTCTTATAATTTGCCATTGCTACTTCTAGCAATATAAATAATAATATAAATAATAATAATAATAATTAATAATAATAATAATAATAATA
>NW_018108295.1:57831-70331 GCF_000183805.2 Loa loa | reverse complement strand
TTTCGAAGTTGAAATATATTTCTGACCCAACTTATCCATGGATATTTGTTAGTTCTGGAAGTTTCTTAATCTGTTGCGGTTAGAATCTTTTTATATGATTGTGATAAGCTTGAAATGTGCAATGTTCGAAGTTACCTGATGACTTTATTGATAAACATATTTTATGAAAAAGCACTGGTGAAAATTTAGTGCATGTTTACATGTTTGATTATGTCTTCTACCATGACACTTTGAAGGCACAGTACCTTAAGCAACACTGGGCCTGGTTAGTATTTGGATCGAAGACGACCCAGATAAAAATCACAATGTAGTAGACAACAACTTTTGCGCGTTAGTAATCCGGTAATTGTTGAATGGGCGACAGTTATTTGAAGATGATGAAGTGATATTCATGTTTTCAGTTTCCAATTTTGAGGTTATTGAATGTTTCGGCCTCAATATCATTTAAAATTCAAATTTCCCCCATCTGCATCATATCAGTCTGTTTTCTATTTATTAAAATAATTGATATTTTAGGCAGGGATATCACAAGCCTGTTCTGTTTGCCACTTCATTGAGTACTTATGCTTTAGTTCTCTATGGATTCCATGTCATTTAGCAAGATACCAGCTAAAAACGAAAAAATGATAAGCTATCCTTATTACTTTAAAATACTATTTGTTACACAAATTTCTTCCGTTTATAATTGGTCAGATTTTCAGTTTTATTTTGTACAGCATATGAACAGTGCATCAACCATATCTGTCCATGGATTAATACAGATCTAGTGAAACATGGAAGATTTCCGTTTTCGCCTGAATAATGCACAGTTAACGTATCTAACATTGTGTATGTTCTACAGTAACAATGTCTCAAAAACTCATCACCGTGGTACCCATGAGCTGTCAATTTTTATTGATATATGAATGTCAAAGGATCAAATTCCGTGCCTTCTCGACCGTTTTTTTTGAAGTAAATACATGGGTAGTAAAGTAACTAATCAAATACCAATATGAAGAAACAAAGAGAAATAATTTGAATCACCCCTTTTTCTGGCTTCAAGTTTCGTTACACTTCAAAAGAAATGATTTCATGGTTAATTTTATAGCTCTTTCTATCCTGTCCTTTAACATTAGTTTCCAGTTTAGAAGCCTAAGCATTTACTGTTGGAAACGCTATTTAAAAGTGTATAGTAATAAGGAATTCGCTGTTAGATGAACACATTCATGTAGTGAGCCCGAAATAGCCAAGTGGCCAAAATGTGGCAAAAATAGCCAAAATAGCCAAGGTAAGTGACTACTTATCACTTATGGGATAGAAAATCGAATAATGTAAACTTTTATTAAATCCTCACATGTTTTTGTTGTTACCAGATGCCTCAGGAGAGAGAGTTGAACTAAGGGAGATATTAGGATTAGTTACGGCTTGATATTGTGACCATAGTTGTTATCATAATACCATTAATGTACGACATTTATTATGCTGTTGCAAAGGAAAAGGGAATTTCATGGAAAGGTAAAGAGAAATGAAATTGAAAGCAATTTGTAGATGACTTCTGAATACAATCATTTTTCTGAATAAAGTATGATTGATAAGCAAAAAAAAAGATGCGGAACTGGGGAAAAGATAATAATCACATGCAATACATTCTTTGAATGCCATTTGTTATCGTCACCAACGATACGATCGTTACGCACTTGCTTGATTTTTTTAGGCCCCAAAGAATCAAATTCTGAAAGTGAATCATAACCATCAATAAGAATGGTAATGATGACAGAAGATCTGGTAGAAAAAGCGGTGAGAATATTTCGCAAGGAATGCATCTTGCTGTTACCTGCTTGAATTGCATGTTGTTATCAGCGGATAAGTTGAATGTTTGACGAGTACTCTCTTCTTGTTTCTTACCTTTTCATACCACTTATCTGTACACTTCCATCCCATATTATTAATATCATGTTATAGATGCACATAGCTAATAGTTTACTTTGTT
Organism: Loa loa; assembly: GCF_000183805.2. NCBI lineage: Eukaryota > Metazoa > Nematoda > Chromadorea > Rhabditida > Onchocercidae > Loa > Loa loa. The sequence continues at coordinate 68,362 of NW_018108295.1, read as the reverse complement.
TACTGTTAATTTGTTTTCATATTATAAGTAGAATACTACAAATAGTAAGTCTTAGCGTGTGCTTTATCAATCTCACCTAATTATAATCAAATATTATAGACTGGCTCTATGCACACAAGTCATTAAGATTGCCTGAGTTACACCTAAATGAAAATATAGCTGAGTATTCTGATCGAACCTACTGTTTAATTTTTGAACGATCACCAGGTGTTTCAGCAGTTATATACCGGTCTCTTTGATTTATTTAATTTTACCTTCCACTATGAGTGCAGAATTAATTACTCGTAATTAGAAAAACTTATCCTTGGCTCTTCTGCCTTAAAGAGCAACAGAATAAGATAAAGTGGTGATATGTTAATTGATAAGTATCAAAGGTTGTCTAAGGGTCAAAAGGAAAACTAAGAATTTAAATTTCTGCTCTATTTTAATTTTACTTTTCCCGACTGTCTTTCGAAACCATCGATGTTTTTGACTTCATTCTTTCACTTTTTATCGTGTGACTTAATAGTAGCATTAAAAGTCCCGTCCTGAGACAATAGCTAAGATATAGACATTTGAGCAAGGCTGACTCACGATCACTTTAATCCTGTCACTTTTGAAATTAATGTAAGAAAATGTCTCTTCTTGGAACAAATCTCTCAATCTACTATCCAAAAGCCGTTTTGGCAGGCTGATACATGCATGCCCTGAGCTAGCAGAAGCATTTTTCGGTGCATTCCACCGCCAGCTTTACAATATGAAATAACACATACAGATTTCGCACATTAAAAATTCTATTTGGATAGTGCCAGCCTGTTCCACTATCCGCGAAACATACATTCCCGAACTCTGGAACAATTTTTTTCTATCTTAATTTGCTGAATGCTTTCTCTACGAACAGGCAGCACACTAATCAAATGAGCTAAATTCCCAAAGTTTAACATGAATAATTCAAGTTTCAATCTGAAACAAACAAGCAGTGAAGAATATTTAGGACAGACTTGGAAAGAATATCCACAAAATTCTTATAGCTCTCCACATACATCCGATCAATGCCTGTTTAATTTACGGTCTCAATTTGAGACTATTTCCTCACAATCTCCAATCTACAAAATTCATTTATTTTCAAATTACTTTATTAAAAATCTGAAAATTTCATCTTTCTGTTCAACGAATAAAAATTCCATTTAGATTGGTCAGTACCTGAATGGCTATTTCGATCTCATTATCGCCTGCAAAGAAAAGTAAAATGAATCATTTGACTTTATTTTGCACACTTGAAATATTTTTTAATACCAAATGTTTACACAGGGCTGAAGGTGAAGAGTAAAACGCGGCTCGTTTTATCCCACTACTTTTTTCCTACTACGAAAATTACTGGAGAAAGTTAAGAGGGGTAGGAGAGACATTGCGTTGAAACTCCTCGAATGACCACTGTCCACTTAATTAATACTTCCATGCAAAGTACTGGACACGCTATGGTCATGCTATTTGGATTTTTATCCTGTGGCCATTGATTTCTTTTGATTGCAGCTGTAAATTAATCATTTGTACGAGTGGAATTTCGCTTACATTTAAACTATCGAGAATATTTTTAAACGAAACCCATCCGAATTACTAAGTCATAAATTCAAATGAGTGGTACGATAAGGCATGTCACTGAAAGCATTCAGCAAACTGAGGAAATACCGGTGAAATTCCAACTTTTTACCTGAAGAATGTTGTAATACTCTACCGAGGCATACGATTACGCTGCTTTACCGTAAAATATACCGTAATAAATGAATTTTTTGATCACACCTTATTGTTACTCTGTTTCACGACCCTTATGGTCAGCAAGATTATTTAAATTTTATTGAAAAATGAAAGACTTGAACAGGTGAGTACCCTCAATGAGGGAGTTTGAATGACGTATTACACCTCGGACGCGTCATCCCTCACTTCCTGGCAGAATCTGTTTATTCAAAATTAAATATTAAGCATAATTAAACCATCTAGAACTTTCATGCAATTCCTCAGCCAACAGGAGAGCCCACATTCCCGGTGTCCGGTATATCCGGAAACAATTACACAGACTCATACATTGCTACTTTCCATCATGTCTTTCATATTTACATATACACACATACATATATACATACGCACATATACATATTTAGACAGACACACATACATACATGTATACATACATACATGCACACATACATATATACATACATACATACATGCATATATACATACATATAGAGACATCATTGTTCGCGCTGCCTTTGAGGTAATTTATAGCATTATTTACGCCTCGCCATGGCCTCTGTAGATGACCATTAGGATAGACGATTCGTCATTTACTTATTGCGCCCCCAATTATCACCACAGGCTACTCATTTTTATTGTCTCACCAGCACCTGTCAAAACAACTGTCTTCCCTTTTTAATTCGAATTATCGCAAGTTCAAATCACTTCTTATCAGACATTACCATCCCATTTTTCAAGCTTTATCTTGTCTAAAAATATATGTAAACAAACAGATATGTATGTTTTAGCAAGTATTAACTTCTTCTAATGATATTCATAAAAAAAGAATCGAAATAACGATATTTAAGACATTCTGAATGGTCCCATCTCTTCTCAAATCATTGCGTGTCGTTGGTCACATAATCGCTTAATTAAAAGTCTAATTTAATTAATATGTAAATAGGTCAGATTTCTTCACCAAATACCAATTATTGATTTTACAATTAAGAATTCACTTTTCGAAAAATTGCTACTTATAATAACGGAGATGACGCTTTCCAAGAAGAATAAATTCATATCTTTTCAGAATGTTGTTAGCGGTCAGAGCTATCCTATCACTTTCTAGTCCAGGGATATTCGATCATTGTCTGAGAATCGATTTAGGGAAAGGTTAAAACCAAGAACTGTATTTCGGCCATAGGTGTGCATTCGCTAGCCTAATGGTGTGAAAAATCGGTTCCTTCAAATAAATACTATGTACTTGTCCCTCCCTTATTTCATTTTTAATGAAGGCTATTCCTTTCTTCTTTTATTAAGAATATATTCAAATATTAACTGGCATTTCAAATAGTCTGCCAGAAAAAGTTTCAAAATGGTTATATCAGACAGATAGTTCTGCAGATTGACTGACACTTTACGATCCAAACTGTCGCCGTTTTTCCAAGTTTCCGATATTTTCAATCAAAAACATTTCTTGGAGAAATCGAAATCGTAGTATTCTTTCCGACATATTTCGGATTTAATCGTTTTAAAACTTTTCGGATTGCATTCATTTAGTGTATTGAATTTTTAGTAACCACCATTAATCATTTTTAAAGGTTACTAAAAACTATCCAATTGGTATTCTCCATTTCCCTAAGAAACCACCAGTTTTTCAGAAAAATGGAAGTCTTGAAAGAGATTTGGAAAATATTAGGAGATGAGATGATGACAAATATCAGCTCTTTCCGCTATTCCGAAAATAATTCTCTACTTTTACCTTATCATAGAATAATTGTGACATTGGAAGAGTAAGGCGTTCAAGAGGTCGACAGAATTAGAAGTTGCAAAAAAGAATTGTCACTTGGTTATAGTTAGACCTTCAGTCGTAATCCTCCATGCTTTTCTTAATACACGGGGTAATCTTCTCTCGGGATTTGAGAGGGAATAAAAAGCAACAGAGTGCTTGCTCATGATGCATTATATAATCACGAGAGCAGACATATCTTTTCAATGTCTCATTTGAATTGATTGATTTTTTCTCCTTCTCTCCGGTCCATTGCAAAAACTTTTATTCATTTCATTTGAGTGATTTGGTCACATACTCAACAGAAGAAGCCCATGTCTGTACTCACATTCATCGTCTAATCGAATTACTTCACTACTAACTAGCTTCATTTCACAGTTTTCAAAAGTGAGACAAAATTTTTTCCTTCTCTTTACCTCTCCTCACTTCTCCCCAACTTTCAAAACATTTCTATCGGACAATTTGTCTCCTCTCTCCCTCCCCCCCTCCCCCCCCCCTTCCAATCATCAAAAATGACAAGTGTTTAGGATTATTTCGATGGTATTATTTCTCTCAGTTCATTTTATAAATTCAAATAATTTTAACTAGGAGAAACCATTCCCTGAAGTCATTCCTGCAGATATTTTAGAATTATTTTCAAAAAAAAGATCCCGAACAGATCGACCATTTTTCTGTCAAACGATAGACCATCAAATCAGAAACTTTTTCGATCATTTAATGAACTCTTTTTTACAAATGCAATTTTTGCTCATTACTTCACATCTTTTTCAGAAATTAGGAAGGAATCCCTATTTAAATGAATAGAAGGTTTTTTCCTCAATCAACAAAAATGTCCTCGTCTGATTCACTTTTTCCTCACGGCCTCTGTGCTGTTCAATAACAACACAATTTATAAAACAACTCTGAATTTTATATTTTTATTCTTTGAGCCTTTTTTCATTGAAAAATAAATTTTTGCAAAAAGTGCGCAATAAATTTATTATCTCCAAATAAATCATCTTTCATTCCTTCATTCGAAAGGTAATAAGTATCAAATATTATAGGCACATTTCCCTACCGCACATTTTGCAGGATTTCAAATAAGTTGTGCCATATCGATTTGTTATCATTTTTTTCTCAGTTTGAATTTTTATGACAAATTTCCGTTTGCCCTTACAATCATTTCTATATTTTAGGCACAATCAAATATTGACTTATTCCAAAATCGCACCATAAATAAGTCAGCCCCATAATCACAATGTTAATCATAAAGAAAACATAAAAAGAAAAATAAAAACGTTGCCGTGCATGCATTGTGATAGATATCACTAAGACTGATATATTGGATGTGACACAACTAATCAGTGATAACGATTTCTGTCTATCCTTGTCAACTGAGATGACGATAAGAGGAGAGAGAGTTAGTCAAAGGGACTTTAGTGCCATTTTGTCATGTTTTTTAGTGCATAAACTGATGTTCTAAATGATATCACTGAAAACGATTATAACTATTTTGTGCATTGATTCCTATCATTCTTTCACTTTATATCAATCAATATCAAATTTAAAATTCAATATCACAATTCATCTTATATTTAGAATTTCAAAAGTTTACTCTTATTTATCTCCTTTACATTAAATTTCTCCCATTACAATCATTTACTGAAAAAAAACTTAATTTCTCCGTTTTATAATTAAGCATAAAAACGGCATGCGTTTAGTTACTAACGTTTGGCTGCGTATTTTCTTGTTGTAAAATAGCTAACAAAACATGAAAAATATATTCAAAAAACTGACCAATAGACTATGCGTCATCGGAATGACCTTTTATTAGTACACTTTATATTAGCGCACTTCTTCATTTTCAACGATCCTGTATTTGTTCTGTTCATATCATTGTAAAGACGAAAATATTTCATTATGGCTTCGTGAAAGCTTCGAAATCAAACTAAACTCTTGAATAATGTATTGAAACTGAGACAAGATCAAAGGTCAGATTTTGCATTGACACAAATTGAATTGAAGTCTTGAAAGGTGACTCATTTATTCGCAGATTGAGAGGAAGCATTTCTGTTTAACGGAATTCAAATTTGTTGTGAGATAGGCAAATCATTAACCTCTTCAAAGATTTTCCATATTGTGCACACTTTCCTTCGACTCCATCGAAAAGCGCAAATTGTAAGTCTTTGTTAGAACTTAAACAACTACAAGTTAAGTTAGAAAATATTAGTTTTATTGCTGTAGCGAGATTGAAATGAACATATTCAACGACATTCTTGACATAGAGAGAAAAAGAAAGAGATGGAGAGAGGGAGAGAAAGAGAGAGATAACAGATTGTATTTGTCTTATGTTGTTTGTTCAATTTTTTATGATATGCATACAATAGCAGAAGAAAGTAGTGATGAGAAGGTTGTCCATCTATCCGTCCACTTGAAGAGGGCCACTCTAAGCTGTCCATTATAACAATTTTGATCTGTAAGCTCACTTCTCATTCGGTTGTTTACCCTACCCTCGCGGCGCCTCAAACAATTTTCATAGCATAAGCTGAATGGATAATGATGATGATGATGATGATGGCACATAATGGTGACCGCTGCTTTTATGGATTCGAAAATATTGAAGTTTTGGCCCAGATTTGATGCACTTGATCTTCAACTCTCGATATTGGATTCACATCGGTGGACTAATTTCTGAGTCCGTTTCAAAATTAAGTATAGTTGAAATCTCAAAGTAACAAAATTTAAGGGATATTTGTTCGATAACTTTATGCATAAAAATTTCCAACACATTCGATTTTATCCGTATTTAAAAAAAAATAAAAAAAATTTAGACTCTTATAAAGCGTTTCTTATCATGAAATTTCTTATCTGCATTGTTCTGGTCATACAAATTAGGCTTATCAGAGTAATGCTTGGAATAGTAATCTGCAAATTTCTTAGCTATCATTTGTCAAATAGACAATATTATACTCAAATATTTATCCGTTAAAAGAAATCGGTCAGGCCATAGCAGTAACAAACTATATAGCCATGTATTTTCCACTCCCGATCAATCACAATATAAATCGTATTTTTTCCAATACTAGAGAAACCTGGCGAATTTGCATGCTTTAATAACTTCAAATAATTTACGAAACTGTTCGTCAGATAGTATTTAATCGCAGGAGGGAATGAATGAGATGAAAGGGCTTTCATCTTGATTATTTTAGAACTTCATCATATAACTAATTCAGAGAAACAAATTGCTCATTTGTAGTTATAGCAGAAATTCGTCTATGAAATGGGATCTAATACTTTGGCTCGCATTTCTGGACTCTTCCTAAACTCTTTAATTCCTTTATTGCGAGAAATTAAAAAAGTAGTTTATTCTCCAATTAAATTTATATATAATAGAGATAAGGCGGCAACAATCCTGTAAATCATTCAACCAATCCATAAAGTTTTCATTTTTACCTTCTTCTATCTTTTACCTGTCTTCAGAAATCTCTAATCCCAGAGGATAGGAACTTTTCGAGTCAATCTTTTCTAAAAATTGATTCTCTTTCATGAAATATTTCAGAATTACGGTAGCACTTATTTGCCGTTTATTTAATAGAAGTATTACTTATCACTGGAAGACAATATCACTCGTAATAATTAATCTTCCTTAATTTTTGTAAACTTTTTCAAACCTTTTGGAAATTTCAACTTCTGAATCTGTTCAGAATTACGTTTTTTTCATCGCCACAAATCGTTTTGCCGAATTATTTCCTGACCCTTTCAACATGCCAACATGCCATAATGTTATTTTGTGCAGAAGTTAGTCTCAGGCTATTGGACTTAACTAAATCCTCTTTACTTATGCGAAAAGTCAAAATATGCTTCAAGCGACAAAAAGCGATCAACTGAATGATGCGTCGTGCAAAGCTTCTGCAAGGCTTCACTGAAACGGAACTTTTTCCCAATTAAATTCATCCGTTTGTCCTTTAAAATCCTTTTTTTCTCAAATTTTCTTTTCAAATATTAAACTAAATTTAAGTTAAAAATAGCTGTCTTTTTTGGTTAAGAACATAAGCATGTATTACTATCACTAATATTTGTTATCTTTATCAAATGCCATATCAATGCTTTAAGGCTTCAATAAATTGCGTGATGTATTAGTAATTCTAGAAGGATATCATTGCTTCCATTTAAAGGACAATTATAGTAAATTGAAAAAGGAGAGGAAGGGAAAAAACTTAAATTTCTGAGCGTATATTTAGATAGACAAGTAAACAACAAAACAAGCCATCGTTGTGAATAGTACCCAAATGGTGCCAGCACAACAATATCACAGACACTTTTATCGTTTAACATAGAAATATTCAAATTTCTTTTTTGTCAGGCCCGAACAGTTAACATGTGTGCTTTGACGTACGCATTGTCTCGTGTCCGAATCTAAACTTTTACTTCTAAAAATAATTCAGAGAAAAAGTTCGAGTAATCTTTGATCTTTTGTCTAGATGCAATTTATTTCAGTAAATTAGAGCAAAGTTTGCTTAGCATTATCCCTTTGTATTACTTTGCATAATAATGAAATGCATGAAGAGTAATGAATTGTACAATATGGCCTGAATGATTTCTTTTCAAATTACTTGATATAATTTAATTCCCAATTGGGAAATTATCCATTTGCTGATACATTTAAAAAGTGTATTTGCCTAGAATTAATGAAAGAATGTGCTGCAGAGCTTTCCATCACTTTCTTCATCAAACATTCTTCTTTGCTTCTTTACTTCATTTTGATAGAAAGTGGCGATTGTTATTTGAAACAAAATTATATATGCAAAGAGAATGTTCGTCCTTCTCCTCTATACCAAACTGTCATCAGTCTTTCGTTTAAAATTTCATAATTTGATAACTTAGTAATTTAATTGTTAAAATGTTTTGAATCATTTATGGTTTGGTGTTGAAATGTTTAATTTGTTTGCTTCTTATTTCTTTAATTTTCACAGAATTTCACTCATTTTGCCTGTTCAGTATTGGTTTATCGAAATTACTGAGATGACAAGTGAAGAGAAAGAGAGAGGGAGGAAGGGACAGAGAGGAAGAGAAAGAAAGTCCTTTTAGTTTTAGCTAAGTTGAGGAGGATCTTAACATATAAAGATAAATGAGTAAAGAAACAGCGCGGAAGTAGTATGACCACTTGAAATGACAATTATATGGGATGATCAGACAGAGGGTCCCCTCCTGTACAGGGGAACAAGCAGAGACCATTCTACATAGTATTGAAGATCGAGGGTCAACCTTCATTCTTTCCCACTCAGCGACCAGATGACCTCTTCAATGGTTTATATCTTCCACAGCAATCATACGTCAACATCAACATCACACCCTTCACACGGTTTGCCCATTTTTGGTCTTCTAATAAAGGATATGTTAGCATATTCGTTTATTCCTAATTACCACTCACTTTTCATCTGTAATCAATGATAAGGAAAAGTTAGTGATAAGGTAAAAGCCGTACTAGAAGTGTCCAAACTTACATTCATTACAAAAATTATTAACTGAAGGAGGATGAGATAAAATGAATCCATATTAAGCCACTGTTAATGACTTTGGATGTGGCAGGAGTAATCACTTAGGTTTATCAGGGATTCACTTACCGGCTAAGTGATATGATCCAATAGCGAAACTTATTTCAAGTACAAGTTGTATTGATAGTATTCAGATGAACTTTACTCATTCAAATATTATATCTCCACTCATTTCCTACTTTTTCTGATAAATCTTCTTCATTTTGTTTTCAAAACATCAAACTTTGAAAAACCTTCTCAATGGAAATCTTTGCAACAATGTAACATTAAATAATGCAAAAAATTTAACAATCTCATCTTTTTTATAGCATTCTCTTGTTATTTGTATTTAATTGAAATGGAATTAATTACAGTACTCTTTTGCAAGCAGTTGTCAAAATTGGCTTTGTAATTCAAATGTTTTTTCACAAAAATGATTAGCTTAGAAGTTGGGTTGAAAATATTTTCAAGGAAGAATAAAGTAGATGGAACTATTTCACATAAAACAAAAATGTTTTTACTTAGAAGCAGAAGAAATTTTGCAGACCAATCCCTTAATTTATGCAGCTACAATATTCCCGTTAATGTATATCTACCAGAAATCGAGAGAAAGATTCCCCCGATCGAATCCTAATTCTATTCATTCAGCAATGATTCCCCAATCTCTCTTGATTCCCCAATTTGTTCGAATTCTAAGTTTTTTTTTTCTCTTCTTCAGCCAAGTTCTTACTTTTCTCTCATTAGTATAATAAGGCTTTTCAGTTCTTTGAAATTCTTCTTTCCTTTTGTCAAGGAAAGTCATGTTTCGAAGGTAAAGTTGTTTAAAAAACTATGTTACCGTCAATGAGACAGTTTCAGATATTCAGATATATTTGTATTAAAATGGGAAACTGTTTATAGAATTATAAAATATTTTGTACAAGCTTGAATTGCTCTGCATGTATACTTTATCATGAAAGTATTATTTGTAGAATCTGATTAATGGCCAAATAGCATATTGCTAGCCAAGTAGTATATATTATCATTGTGTCCAAGTTATATTTTTATTTACTTAAAAATATTTAGATATATTGCTCTACTGAATGTTTGTTATCTAAATTTTTAGAATGAAAAGGAACAAAGCAGTGGAATTATTGCTCTTTTAAACTTCCAAAAATTTTCCAAAACTTTTCCCCGAAATGCTATTCCTTACCTATTTGCTAAACGATCAAAGGAAATAACAATCTACCATTTCAAGGTCATCTTATCATTTGTGCCTATTGCTATCACTGCTTATGTTTGCCTTAGCTGCTATTATTACCACTGATAATTCTACTGTTGCAACTTTTATTGTTCGGAACAGTAACTATTTCATACTAGAACTGCAACCGGCAAATGACTAGTCGCCGTTTACTGCTCTTGGCTCTATTATTGTTCGGCTACTGTCTTTCCGGATCTGCCCGAAATCATAAACACGAAATCTATATATTCCAGGTATATATATATATATATATATATATATATATATATATATATATNT
>NW_018108295.1:39042-57442 GCF_000183805.2 Loa loa | reverse complement strand
ATATATATATATATATATATATATATATATATATATATATATATGCGTTTCTTGATTCTAATAATATAATAATAATATGTCAGAAATTGAATTTAATGGAAAATATTTTAAATAAAAAATAGAAAAATTTTTAAAAGAAAAAAAAACAAGAAAAACAGATACCCAATGCAGCTAAAAAGTAAACCAAATTCAAAATTTTAAAGACTACTTCAAAAGGATTTTACATTCATTGTTCTTCTATACTGCCTATTAGTCACATATCTTTATTCATAATTGTTGGATCTCTAATTATCTTCGAAGAATTTTGGAAGGTAAAATTGAATTCATATGAAAATTTTAAACTAGCGATAAAGTTGAATTTTGGAAAATGAGCTTTAAAAAAGCAATTTCAGTTCACAGCACCGGTTTATAACGTCTCACTGGAAGAGAATGCCCGTGGCAAAGACATTTATGCGGTCGTAAATGAACCCATCCGAATGGGTGTGTCGCTACCAAGCGACGATGCCATTTTGAAATTTCGAATTGTCGAAGTAATAGCAAATATGTTGCATATGAATTCTTTCCTTGCCTTTGTTCGAATTTCCTTTTCTGTTTTTGATCAATCTGTTAATCAAAAACAGAGAATCATAATCTTAATTTTATTAGACACAAATTTCAAGTATGACCGGAACATGGAAATACCTTTTCCAAAAAAATTAGAGGATCTTAAAATTTTAATCTTATCAACATGAAACTGCAACTTTTCAGGGCGATAGACAGTATTTCAAAGCTGAAGCGAAAACCGTAGGAGATTTTGCATTTCTGCAAATTCGATATCGGAACGATGGTATACTCAATCGAGAGTTAAAGGTTTACCAGTGATGGAATAATTAAAGAAAGATTAAAAGGAATGGGATATGCCCAGAATATCAGAACTAGCTCAATATCAATTGCTTTAACAATGACTTAACTAAACCTTGAAGTAGTTAACACGACCTTTTGATGAAAACTCTTCAAAAGGCTCAATGCATTTCCTCAAATGTTTACTGTTTCTTGGTTGGAAAAGAAAGATGTACGAAAATCACAGATCGGGGAGTGATACTGTTAAGCTGCATCCTGAGATGTTAACTACTTATCATTCTGAAGGCTAAAATTGCTTTGGAGATTTCTAAAATCAGTGAAGTTATGCTGGTATATTTTCGACATTCGAGTAATTTTGTAAATCGTTTTAAATTTAGGAGCGGTATGAATTTCTTGTTAAAGCATCATGTCGACGAAAGGATGCAACAAACTTGGAGACAACAGTTATGGTCAACTTATTTGTTACGGATCAAAATGATGCGGGACCGATATTTGAGAAAGATGAGTATCGAGCTGAAGTGAAACAAAATGTTTGTTTCGATTTCCTTTACCATCAATAGTGAATCCTGAAATTCAAATGCATGAATACATGCAAAAATGTTGCACCGTTTGCGTCATCATACTTGCGACTACAGCATTTGCGATACATAACTTATAAAATCATAAGACATTGGATGAGATATTGTCTGGACTGATAAGTTATTGCAAATGATAAGATTCTGTGTTATATTCAGTTTTTTGCAGGTGCCACCATTTACCACCATCCTACAGGTGCAAGCCTCTGATGCTGATGTTGCTCTGAACAGCCAAATTTATTATTCGTTAGTGGAATGGTCACTTGATTTCATGGTCGATCCGATTTCTGGTGCTATCCGGAATTTGCGATCCTTGCAATCTGGCACCTATGAATTGACGCTTTTGGCCGAAGATCGAGCTTCAAGGCTGTTCCGGAAAAAGGCTCATGCTGATGAAGAAAATAATCTTTTCAATCACAATAAAGCTAAAGCGGTTCTTTTTCCATTAATTAACATATTTTTTACTTTTAACAGTTATGAAGTATTTCCTTGTTAATCAATCAGTGTTTCAAACCAATATATGGAAATTCAGTAACTCTTAAACTTGTTCCAAAATTGTGGTTCTGCGGGTTCTTGAACGCATGCATAGTTTATAATATGGTCAGGGCGAAATGTTTGAATTAAAAAAAAAAAATCTATTAAACCATGAATTTCATAGATAATAACGGTAGAGTCAGTGGAGAAGAATGATCGAAAGTTAAGAGTTGAGGTGAAACCGATATCAACGGGTTTATGGAATGTCACTCAAACTGTTGCAATAGCCAGGATAGAAGGAGTGACAACAGATGCTTTTACTAAACTGGAGATCGTTGATAGCGAATATGCTGGCGCTTTTGTCCTGACAAAAGATTTAAGCAATGACAATGTTTGGCTGGTTGAAACTATTGCTGGTTAGCATTTTTGCGAAAAAATCATTTATCTCATTTTCTCATATGCTTTATCTTCTTCCACAATGTCATTTGGCCGAGGAATGACAGATAAATGCCATCTTGTCCTTTAACATCTTTAGACTACTTTGTTCGAAAATACTGATTTCCTGCATAAGGTCAGAGAAAAGTGACTTTAGGGTGACTTAAAGTGACTTAAGTGACTTGAAGTAACTTTTGAAGTTAATTAATGCGTCATCAGCTGATTTCCCAAGGATTCTTAAACCACTCTAGCATATCTGTCGCTCATGTTTAGATGTGGTCTCAATTTTGAAATGCTTAAGGAATCGAAGAAATTTAATACGAATTAATTCAAATACAAGTTTTGGTAAAATAAAATCATTGGAGGTGTTTGGCCACAAGCTGATTGGTTTATCCAGTTGAAAGCAATTGCTGTGAACGATTTCGTCGAAGATCTGATGGAAAATATTAGTGTACAATTAGTAGGCAAACGACTGGTGAAATTTGATGATCTACCAGTTATGCGAATTGTTGTCAACGAGTCAGTACCGCTAGGCTATGTTTTAACACAACTAAAAGCTTATATTGTACATGGTTTCGATGGAGATGATGAGCGAATAAGGTTTGACTCACAATACCATAGCTGTAATAAATTAATTATAGCAAAATTCACATCATTTGTTTACTTGTCTGTTGTCCCGTAATGTAGTAAAAGTCACGGTAGAAAACGGAACCGGAATCTGTCAAGATAGATATCTCTTAATCTTAAAGTTGAATATCAGACAATACAACATCAACTGGTAATAATTTTGAGAAATGAAATAATTGGGGAAGCTGTAGCAAATAGAAACGTGCAAAAAGAAAGAAATTCTTCATCACCTTGATACAGATATGAAAATTTTCATGAATTCTGGAAAAAAAAAAAACTATCTTTAACAGGTATTCAACTTCAAACGCTGAGATAAATCTACCCTTCTCTGTTAATGAGAAGAGTGGACATTTAAGAGTAATCAAATGGCTTGATTACGAAAATGTGTCAATGTATCGTTTTGAAGTTTCTGCTAAGGTTGGCACTTTTTTCTTCTTCATTAGTCATAATAGTTCAACATAGAAACTACAAATCTAATCTTCGAGCCAATATAATAATCACTGAAAGGGAGAGTAGCTAAATCCAAAATGTTAATTGCATAAATTAATTAGATTTGACTTGTCACAGCTAACTGCCGACGAGTTTTAATTAGATCACAACAAACTGCTAGCAAGTTTAGATGAAATGTTTTAGAAGTTACCGTCTTGACAGGAAATGATATGTTTCAGCTTCTGGACAGTGATTTGGAAGCAGTGAAAGAGGTAGAAGTGATAGTGACAGACAGCAATGACCACTGTCCAACTTTCGCTGTTAAATGGGCTCGAGGTGATCCTATTGGTAAGCTTTTTACAAACTTTCTGGCTCTTCTGACTTGGAAGAATTCTTGTTGATATTTTTCCTGCAATATTTGGAAGGCAAAGAAGTTAAGAAGTGCGAGAGATTAGCAATAATCAATGTTATTGACAGAAAATTTAGTAAATTCATGAAAATCTTTGCATGTTTTGGTTTAACCATTCAACAAATTTTACTGTTTTACCTAGATTAATTCACCTAAGTAAGTTTGAAAAGTAAGCAAGAAGTATTTCAACAAAACGATTTGAAGGGAAAAGTTTGAATAAAACGATTTGAAGAAAAAATATTTAAACAAAACGCTGTGACAATAGTAGTAAGTAGGATGGAACAAATTGTCTGAAGGAGTTACCATTACCATCGCGGTTTTTTTCTGGTTGTTGTATCTTCCATCTTTCTTAATTTAAATTTTAAGTTGTTTAAATCTTTTCCCAGGGAATTTTGAAATCTTTCTCACTTGTAATAATTGGATGAATAAAAAATGGCTCTTTTCTAATTTAAGAAATAGATATCGATGCTTCTAAAACCAGTTAAATTTGCAGCTTTTCCTCGGAATTATCCGCTCAACAAGGTATTGTTTAAAGCAGAAGCACTGGATATTGATAGTGGCGCAAATGGCCACATCCGATATGAACTGTTCAGTGAAGCTCTTACCACTATGAGGATCTTTAGCGTCATTCCTGACTCAGGCGAAGTATGTCATCTATTTGCAATAGAAGAGTGTGCTTAGCGAAACCGTCGAAAAAAAAATTTTTAATTATAAAAAAACCTGGCCTTGTTTAGGGAGAGATTAATCCCATTTTATTTGACGTGATGTCTGTACTGAATATTTGAAACATAAAACTCATCAGAGTTAAACCAGAGATTCATCTTACACCTTTTTCCAGGTTGTATTGCAGCAGAAACCGCCAGAGAATCAATCTCAGTGGAAGTTTAGGATTCGAGCATCTGATGCTGGATGGCCGTTTCCGCGAAGTAGTGAAATATTGATCAGTATGTATATAAGCGGTACAAATCCACCTCTTAAAACGAGGCCATCGCTTCTGCGTGAACCGCAAAATGAACATTCACCGGTTTTCATAAACCAAACTGTATTTGTTGTATCAGTGGATACCCCGCCTGGAAAGGTAATCTTCCTATCAAGTTTTTAAGTTGAAGTTTTTGTTTTTAGTTAATGTATCAATTTTTCCCGTTTCTCCATTTCTTCTCACATTGTTCGCTACAGATGGATTATTTAGCCCCTGTGGAAATGAGAAAATATTGATTCGATAAATGAAGTAAATATTTAGTATTTAAGGAAGAGAGATGGGAAACAGAAAGAGGGAAATTTATATTTACTGTTAATATTGGGCAATTTTGTAAATGATACCTTCATTTGAAAGTAATTTATACAGTAAACTGGTAATAATACTGTAATTTGTATGCAATACTTGAGAGGGACAATCAGAACTAATAAAAATCCTTATTTAATTATTTAGTATCAATGCTGGACTTCAACAGTTGTTCATCACTAACATATCATCAATAATTAATAGATTGTTGTTTATAATTGTATAAAAGCAGTATGTTGACAGCAACATACTGTCTTTATACAGCATACTGTGCATACAGTGAAATTTAGATTAAAACTAGTTCTTCAAGGTTGTGGGACAGGTAGAAGCACATGACGGTGATATGGGTTATGCCGGCCTGATACGGTTCGGCACCTTCGACAAATTCTTTGCGCTGGAACCGTTTACTGGTGAAGTTATTCTACTGGCATCGTTGGTAGATTTGTTAAGAAACAGAAATAAGACAAAACAAGTGGAATATAACGTTGAAATAAGTGCCTGTGATTGGGGACAACTTGTTCGATGCACTAATGGAACTATTACAGTATTGATCACTGAGGCCAATGTATATAGGCCACGCTTCGAGAAGGTATTCAGAAATTTTCAAACTCGGCTGATAAAGTTAGCTGGTCTGTAGTATTAGGAAATCAATAATAATCAAATATGATTTTTATCTCTTTTATTACTCTTCTACCAATACTAAAGTCCATTTTCCAGTTTTTTCACCATTTCAGCCTTACTATCACGTGCATATAACGGAGGATACTGCAGTTGGAACCAACTTCTTAGCACTTTTAGCACAGGACAATGATCATGGTGACAACGGACAGGTTGGATATCAAATAATCGATTCGCAGAGTCATTTTCAAATTGATGAAAAACATGGCGTTTTGCAAGTTATAAAGAAACTCGATCGCGAAGAGATGGCTTTTCATCGGTAGATCGTTGACCTTTCTACCTACAAATAATTATAAACATTTCTAGTTTTTTAATAGAAATTTCAAAATTTAATTAATTCAAGATCGAAAAAAAAACAAAAAATGGAGTAAAAATATGACTTTTAGACTTACGATCATGGCTTTCGATCATGGACATCCGATGAAAGTTGCATTTGTTAATGTCACAATTGTTCTCACTGATGTTAATGATAATGCTCCTTCATGTGCCGAGCCTATTCGAAAAGTATGAATCTTTCGAATTTTTTTAAATTGATAACAATTGCTAGAAATCAATATTCAGAAATATCGTTGATCAATTTTATTTTTTTAAGAGCAACAATTGACAGCAATTAAACAAGATTGTTTTCCGATTAATAATTTCATTATTACTACTTCTTTTAATATTATTTTTAAAATATCCTTCCGTATCGACCTATGTCATCTGTTTTTTTTTTATAGTTCCACCTTCATGATATCTGTTAACCATGCAATGATATTATTTCCGTATTAATCAACGCTTCAGGTAATAATTCCGGAAGATTATCCGAATAACGTCTTACTAACGTGTGTAGCAGCATGGGATCCTGATGAGGGTAAAAATGGTGAAGTGGCCTTCGCATTTGACAGTACTATTGAAGCATCCCTTACGTTACCGTTTCGTATACAAGAAGATACAGGATGTATTTTTACAAGCAGTGATGAGCCATTTGATTTCGAAACAACTAGTCTATACAATTTATCTGTAGAAGTGAGTTGGTTACTTTTGATTATTCGTCTATCGGTTATTAATTAACTTCCCTAACTCACTGTGTTATCGATCAAATTACTGCATTGCTAAAAATGTTATATCAATGAAATTCAGGCAATGGATAAGGGTGAACCGATGTTAAGTTCTATATGTACAGTACTGGTGGAGTTTTCGGATGTGAATGAAAATTTGTTTCCGCCACTTTTTGATGATATTGCATACGAAACCAGTGTTTATGGTGAGAAATGTGTCTTATGCTAATTTAAAATGTTGAAGATTT
Organism: Loa loa; assembly: GCF_000183805.2. Taxonomy (NCBI): domain Eukaryota; kingdom Metazoa; phylum Nematoda; class Chromadorea; order Rhabditida; family Onchocercidae; genus Loa; species Loa loa. Next base: position 50,405 of record NW_018108295.1, on the reverse strand, counting down.
TCATAAATTTTGAATAGGATTTCTTCTAGTGAACCTCGACATATTTCATGTTTTTGTGAACATTTATACAAAATTTTCAATTATTTCCCTGGTTTTGCAGAAAATATGCCTGTATGGACCGAAGTTCTTACTTTAAATGCCGTTGATCCAGATAGTCCAGGAATGCCTGTAAAGTATACTGTTATTGATGGTGATGGAATCAGTTCATTCACCATTGACTCGGAAGGTATGATGAGAAGGATGTTAGTTCGGTATTGAATTTCTCAGAATTTTTGGAATTCTCAGAATTGTTGAATTTGAATTTGAATTCTCAGAATTCTCAGAAATTTTCTGAACTCAGAATCTATTTTTTGGATCATTTTTCTTTGTCATCAGTGGCCTTTATAAAACATTTTTCCGTTATAGAATTTTTACAGGAAGATCGTTCATAGAATTGTTGTTTATTTCTACTTAATTTCTTTCTAGTGCTTTTGTAATATCTTATAAATCATAAATTTTCAGGAATATTACGAACTTCGGCAGTTCTCGATCGTGAAACATGCGGTTCCTACTGGTTAACAATTGAAGCTTGTGACTTGAACCCAGTACCACTTACTTCCGTACTTCATGTATTTGTTCGTGTTCTGGACAGAAATGATCATATACCGCTCTCCTTACGCCCTATCTATTTTTCCAGTATTCCAGAAAATTCACCTGAAGATACAGTCATTATCAAAGTAATCAATTGATTTCTATAGAAAAGAGTGACAACATCTTTTCCTAACATGCTAAAATCAAACTGTTCTTGATATATTAAAATCAAACTGTACTCATCTATTGTTGAAATTTCTGTTTCTTTCATTATTTGTTATATTTCAGGTTGAAGCGGAAGATAAAGATGACCTTTCGAACCGTTATGGTATTACGAATGTGCACTTTAAAATAATTAGCGGTAATCCTCAGAGCTTCTTTGCAATCGATTCTAAAACGGGTCCGTTTCAAATATTTTTGTAAGAAATCATTTATTTTCGCGGTCGAACTCAGAACTACGGTATATTTGTTCAGGATTTATATTTCGAATATTTCAGGTTACATTGTGACTCGTGGAAAAAGAAGGCTGGACCACGAAACTCAAAAAGAGCACGTTATTGTAGTAGAATTCTGCGATCAAGGTGATCCAAAATTATGTACCACGGTACCAGTAGTAATAACTATCACTGACCTAAACGATAATCCACCCTCTTTCAAACAAACAACTTACAATTTCAATGTGCCAGCTGGTGACATTGGTGAACTGTGCAGGTGAGCGTACCCGTCACTAACTGGAAGGTTCTGAATAATTTTAAGCTAAAATATAGAAATACACAAAAATATATGATTGAGTTCTTATTTTCCATGCTTAAAGAATATTTGCCATCGATGCTGATGAAGGACAAAATGCTCTGTTGTTGTATAATTTCACTGAAGCAGATCCTCGATTCTCTATTGATTCTGACGGTCGAATAATTACATCTGATCCTCTAAAAGAAAATGAAAGTTATCAACTGACTGTTAAGGTACACCCATTCCATTTTTATCTCCTCCAGTTAATATCGAATTTCGAAATTTTATATTAAGACTTGCCATCATGCATATTACTATTTGTCTGATGAAATGAGTTATGAATCAGAATCAGATAAATTAGCTTGGAATCTGATTTGCTTTAAATCACTAATAAGTTTAACTGACTTGCAGGCAAGTGATATGGGTCAACCACCACAAATGTCACTGTCAGTTTTGATCACTTTGAATGCTGTTGGAAAACATGCAAAGACAACTGTACGTTATTATTGAGAAATTCCAAATTAAAATTGAGAATTTTTAGAATAGGTCTATGAAATTTTGTAATTTTTGATTAATAAAGTTATAAAGGCAAATGGTAAGCCGAAGTTGTTAAACGAAAATCACTGGGCTCGGCTATCGATATCAGACGAAGAAAACATTGGTGAAATAGTTGGACTAATTGAGGCCGAAGATCCAGACGGCGATCAATTATGGTGGAAAATCACTGATGGCAATCCAAACAATACGTTCGCTATAAGGTTATTCTCTCGTTGTAAACTGATTTGCTATCTTAGGAAATAGCAGGTTTTCAAATACTTTTAGGATCTGCTCTTCATGACCATATCTTGTTTAGTTTTATAGTTTTCACCACGAGTTTTGAAAAAATAGTTAATTAGTGATTAAATAAACAGAAAAAAAAAGGTATAAAGCAATGTAGACAGTAAACATATGAACAAAAATTTAGTTTTCAAATTTCTACAAAATCCGAATATTATATTTTTTCATGAAGTGAAATGGAATTCCTCTGCTTTGTTTCAGCTGTGATGCAGGAGAGTTATACTTGGCGAAGAGTCTTGATTTCATCAAAAAGAATATCACTGAAGTGACATTGAAATTCGCAGTTAGTGATGGTTTTGATACTACAGAAGGAGTGGTTAGTTCCATAGTTTAGCTTATTTGGTTTAAAATTGAGTGAAACAGAAAAGATTTTTTAGACTATAATAGACGAAGATAGAATACATAAAACGTTTGCTGATGACAATGCAGGTAGAATAAATTGAAAAAATAACACGCTTCTCAGAAAAATTGCAGGTAATGATTGAGATATCCCGAAAACATCGAAGTCGACCGGAATTTAATGCCCAGTATCATAAAATTCCTGTATTGAAGACAGCACCGGTAGGAACGGTGGTGCATACCTTGAAAGCTACTGTCGAACAGCTGAATAGCTCCATCAGTGATCGAGGAATAATTTTTGGGATACATGTGGTAGAGGATATCGCTGTCGCCGACAAATTACGTGTCAATCCAAGGTAATTTACGAATTCCGGAAATTGTGGTCTTCATACTTCAAATCAGTAACTAATTTCATATACTTATAGTTCCGGAGAAGTAGTTATTGCTGAATCACTCAACAACATCGTTACTAAGTTCTTTACATTGGTAGTATACGCTCGTTTCAATCAAATGATCAACTATGCACTGCTCGGTATATCATTGTATGATGAGACAAAAACGTCACCAAAATTTGTTGTCTCTGAATATTTCACATCCATTTCAGCAAGGTTTGTTTGAAGATCAGGCATAAGGACGAAGCGTTGTTAACAATTAGTTCAATTGTCACTTAAATAACTCCAGATTCAAATTGTTCTCTCTTAATTCGTTATTCTGTTAGTTAAATAATGAAGCCAAATGAATAAATAATAGGTCAAACAAGTAGAAATGTGTATTTGTCGGTTAAGAAAATTGGCATCTCTTACACTAAGGATTAGTGAGATTATTACTCCCTTTTTAATTTAATACTTAATACTTAAAAAAGTGCTTAATTACTTTAAGCTTTTTTTCACAATTTTTTTAAATCATATATTTCTCGATATATTTTCATTTGAAAGAAGCTCTTTATCTTTATAGCTCACCGGTGGGAACACGAGTTTTGAAAGTGCGTGCCTACGATCCGGGTCACAGTAATATCAAATACTCAATTATCGAAGGTACTCAACATTTTTGATTTCTCGATATGAAGTAAATTTTTTTCGATCTACTAAATATCTGTGTGTATTGTAACTAATAGTAATTGCTGATATTGCAGTTTAAACTTTAGTTTAATTTGATTTTGTTTATAGTTGGTTGGGTAGAGAAGATTAAATTCTCACTTAGTATAGAATTTCCATCATCATTTCAATTACTTTCAGTTACATTTTTATTTGCTTGCTTATTCATTTCACTGAAATTCGCTAGGCAATGGAGGCGGTCACTTTGTGATCAATGAATATAGCGGTGAGATCAGAACAGCTTCTCCACTGATATCATACCGTCATAAAAGCGCATTGCTGATAGTACAGGCTAGTATCCAGCAAAATGATAGTTTAACTGATCGATGCAGTGTTGGAGTAAATATACTCAGTGATGATCTCGGACGGGTCAATCTACCTCAGTAAGTTTAAATTTTGATTCGCAGCTTTGCCTTGTCCTTTGATGCTTGGTCTCTTATCACTGTTACTCTTTTTTTTTCGACACGAAACATACTTTTTTTTTGAGGTGTTTTGAATTGCTGTTTTAGAAATTTGCCAATAGTCTCTTGTCTGAAACATTAAAATAAATAAAACTGTGAAATCGAACGAAGAAGAAACAAATGAATAAAAAGAGAGAAAGGGATAGAAAATGAATAAACTGTACATTTGGTGGGATAGAAAATGAATAAACTGTACAACTGTACATTTTACATTTGGCTTCACCAAATATCGCGATCAGATGTTCAAAGTTCATTACTGCATTCTACAATTCAACTAAGACATCAGACATCAAAATCTGTAAAACAAGAATTACAAATCCCTTAATATTACTTAATCAAGTTTTTATAATTAACTCATTTTTCAGTCCATCATATTCCCTAACGATACACGAATCCTCACAACCGGATACGATTGTTTACATATTAAACACGGATGGTGTTGCGAGCATTCGGTATAGTTTCCGTGATCCATGTCCGTTCCTCTCAGTACATCCAATTTCCGGAGTTATCTCTACAAAACTCGTCACTAATGCTGCTACATCATTTCCTCATACTTGTATAGCTATAGCACGAAATTCGCTCGGAACTGAAGATTCCATGGAGCTGAAGATCAATGTAAGCTTCTCTTATAGTTATTACAAATTATCAGACCATTTTTTTTCGTTCTGTCCACCGACCCGATCCATATCTAAGAGTAGGAGGTTATAATGGATCTCACTGACCGAATCCATCTTCAAGAGGGGGAGGCCAAAGAGGAAAATTATGGAAAGTAAATAATTGTTCAAAAAATTGAGAAATTTCTAAAAGTGAGGTAGAAGGAGTGATAAGACAAAAAACACTGGAAAAGATAGGAAAAAAAAGCAGTGTTTACTGTTAGAAAGAACAAATAAACAGAAGTTCTACTTGAGCGGTTTTCCGACGTTTACATCCCAACTTTCTATTCAGAACTAGTACTTTTCGCATGTTTTGGTATTTGATATGTGTACTAGGTCGCAATTTAATTTTCAGTTTATTGAAATCTAAACAACTTTACAGACTAACCATTTCAGATTGTTAGTGAGAATCACCATGCGCCATACTTCAAAAATACAGTTTATCATGGATATATTCATGAAAATATGCCGCCAAGTTTGATTTTTCGCTTATAATATTTGAGTATCAAATTTTGACGAAGTTAGACTTCTCGGTCAAATATTCAATGAAAAATGAAATTTTATCAAGAAGTTTTTAGAATTACTGAATTTTTTAAATTGCAATGAGGAATTCGTTTTGCAGATTCATCGGTGTTGTTGGAAGATGGCCATCAATTGCTTGTGAAAGCGATTGATCATGACAGAGGAATGAATGGACTTGTTAATTATTGTATTGTTTCACCGCTTGAGCCATATTTCACGATCGATTACATCTCTGGTGCTGTTCTAACAAAAACGAAAATTGACTTCAAGAAAGTTGGTGCTTTCATTAATGTGTTCAAAGAGCTAGCAGAAAAGGGTGGATGTCAGATGACGAGAATTAATGTTTTTGAAATATTGTCAGCAAAACAGCAAGAAAGTCAAAACTTTTCTTTTCTTAAAAAAAATTTGCTTTGTATTTTCAATGATGCGGTAAAAGTGAATTGCTTTTGTCGATGTCGTTGGTGGTTTGTCAGTAGTCATATTAAAAAACTTTCATTATTAATTATATTCTCATATTTTATCCTTGACAAATGTCCTCTTCTCTTCCTTTTCTCGATACTGTTAGGTTTGTCAATCATCATATTTTAAAAAAAAGAGCACTTTTCGCTTTCGATCCTTCGATAAGGAAATATTCATTTTTAAATACCGATTAAAATATCTGGTATCAATTGATCACTAGTGGCATTTATCAGTGCCTGTAACTGATTAATGATTATGTTTTAGGTAAAACGCTGGTCATTTTATGTCCAAGCAAGTGATTCTGCACCACAGATGTTAACATCACCAGTTCCAGCCTTAGTTGAAATAACGATTCTTGATATGAATGATATGCCACCCTCATTCACCCAAAAGCAGTACAATGCAACACTTTTTCTTCCCACTCTTAAAGGTTCACTTGTAAATTCGTTGATCGTAAATTTTGATTTTTGGATTGAGAAAGAATTCTTGACTTTTAAATGCGAAAAACATTGCTGTGTAACTACGCAACTGAAAAGTAAATGTTATCACGAGTAGTAACGAATTCATCAAGTGTAAGCCTACAGATAACCGGCCTATCAAGACCAACCTAACAAGTAACTAACTTTTCCTTGCAAGAATTCTGTCAACATTAATTTGAAAACAGAAAAAAATTGAAATTGGTTGTATTGTCGTAATTTGATAATTGGACCTCTAATGAGTACCTGAAAATATTTCCTCAGGTACAACAGTATGTTATGTGACAGCGAAAGATGTGGACACAGTAGGTGTATTACGTTACGCCGTTGTCGCACCTGACATTAACAAATTATTTGCTGTAGAAGAATTTACCGGACGCATTTATACGAATGGCAATAGTTCCACTAATTATGCAGAAAATAATTATGAGGTAGCCGTAACATTATTTATCACACCTTTTAGAGTTGAACTTCAATTCCAACTTTTTGAAGACAAGTCGCAAATTTGCTAATAAAACTTTTACATTGATTTGCAATTTAGGTCATACTTCAAAATTATGAAAAACCCCATTCTTTTCAATTCCACTGTCTTAACCAATATCTATGAAGTACGAAAAACAAAAAGATTACTGTAAATCTTAAAAGGTTGGTTTATTGATTGTCAGTTTCAGATTAATTTAGTCGTATCGGACGGTTTAAAATCAGATTTTACGGTCCTGTGGGTTCGCATTAAAAACACTTCTGAGATTGGAAATACGATCAAGTTTTTGGAAGCAAACTATGAAGCAGTGATGACAGAAAACATAACATCATCTGTAATGGTACCGTTGTTAACTGTCAGAGCCAAGAGCACGGTAAATGATAGTCTTCTGTACAGCATTTTAAATCCAAACAATTATTTCACAGTCGGCGCCACATCCGGAATTATCAGCTGGACTGGTACAGCTATTGATCGGGAAAAAATGTCTGCAGTACAATTGATTGTGCAGGTATGATTTTTGCGCAATTAACATTGCTGTTTTCAGTGTTGTTAAAAATTTTAGGATTTTTTTTTTAGAAGTTCATAAGATAACAAGTGATTACAAATATTGATGTCCTCTTCAGAATGATATTCAAATATAGCTGAAAAACTGGAAATTTTCAGGCACGGCTGTTGAGTGGTGGTAACAATCGAGCGCAAAGTATTGTGACAATCAAAATTGAGGACAGAAACGACTGTCAACCACACTTCATTGGTCTTCCCTATGAGCCTACAATTCCACGTGATGTTAAGCCAGGCTATAAAGTGATTAGTGTGAAGGCTATTGATGCTGACGAGGGATTCAATGGTGCCATTAGGTTCGTTACAAATTTCTTTAAGTGTGGTTGAATTAAACTGAATGAGGAATTGAATTTGTGTAACGAAACCTTTTGATTCTTTCGACCAGTCACTTTTATGACATCTATGAGAAGTACTAGAGCAGAAGTCATTTAAAAATTTCTAAATTATGAACAAGTTCAAAATTGATTCTTATAACACTTCACAAATTCAAAATTGAGACCTTATAACACTTCATTATTGGTTTTGTAATTTAGTACAACAATACGTTTCACTAACTTCATTTAACTCCAAAGTTAAATAAATAAATTCTACCTAGCTATATGTAATCATTTATTTCAGATATAAATTGAAAACAAGCACGAATTATTTTGATATTAACAAATACGATGGGAAGATCGTTATCAGTCAATCATTTGAAGATGCTAACTTCGACAGTGTTTCACTGGAAGTCATTGCAGAAGATCAAGGTAAAGAAAAGATAAATGATTTTGAAAAGGTCAAGTTTGCACTTTCCATCAACTAATACTTTCATCAAGTAAATCAAGTAAAATTGGCAGATGGTTATACTCCATTCATTTAACAGTTTCCATAAGCTTTCAGACGACAGTAAAATTTAGAACTCCCGAAATTTCTAGCTGACATCAAATTCAGAAATCGAGATAATTTTCAAGCAAAAATTTAAGGTAACCTCCGTTTTAGGAGAACCCTCTCTATCATCGTCGACCCATGTTGTGATACATATTGTTGATCGAAGTATACCTATAATTGGTAATCGCTATCAAGAAGCTCATATTCTGGAAAATGCAGCACCTGGTTCCTCGGTGACAAATGTTCATGCGATAAGCGTTGTAGGAGGTAGGATCGGGTACGCAATTAAATCTGGAAATGACGATAATCGCTTCAAAATTGATTTTGATACAGGTAGTTTTTTGGTTAGCGACAATAAATTAAATGAATAGGAGGGAGAGAAATCTGTTAACTTGGTCTCATAATCGATTTTGCCCAAACAATATTTAAATTTTAATTATTTTTTCGAAAAAAAGCATACTTCGCATATTTTTTCCAATTTTCGATCATATTTATTCAATCTAATCTATAACTTTGAAATAGTTTGAAAGTTTTATGATTTGATCGAATGAAACTTGTTTCATTGGATCTTAAAATGAATTAACTTCCTTTCAAGTTGTAAACTTTTTATGCTACGAAATTAATGACTTACTTTGTACATACTTTATAATTTTATTGCTGGACTAACTAACTTATTTGTTTAGGTATGATAAGTGTGCATAAAGCGTTGGATCGTGAGATACACGCTTTTTATAATTTAACTGTTGTTGCGATCGACGTCACTCGACTAGGAGTACGGGCGGAAAGTTATGTAGTCATAAGGGTTCACGATATAAGTGATACTGCTCCTCATTTTACCCAACTTCTTTACACTATATCAGTCAGCGAATCAACAGCCGTTGGTAGTGAACTTTTGAAGGTTGCTAAATTTCTAAATCGTAGCGTTTAATTTTAATCACTGGATGAAGTTTTCAGAGCTATGTACTGATTATTTCTTTGTTATTTAATGCGGATATCATAAGCGAGTACTTTATTCTCTTCACTAATTTTAGGTTGAGGCAATTGATCCGGATATAGATGATAATTACATTTCATATGGAATTACTGGACCAAATGCTTCAGGTAATTTTCTCATACCCTAAAATATTGGCAGCAAAGGAAGCCTGAAAGATTTGCTGATAAAAAATTATTTGAATCAAATAATACGAAATAAAAGCTGTCTCGACTACTCTTCTAACTAATATGAATCATTTCGCATGAAAAGAAAATACAATTTAACACTGTAGTGCTTTCGATGGATCCTCGAAACGGTGCTATATCACTCATGAAACCGCTTGATTACGAAACGGAACGTTTGTTTAAATTCAAATTGACTGCTTCCGATTCCATACAGTTAACTTCAGAAACGGTAAACTTTCCAAATATTCATTTCGTACTATATAATAAAAGTTCTTATTTCAACTTCTGAAAGATTTCTCAAAAATGCATTTCCTTAAATGTTTTATTTCACATAGCAACTCATTTCGAATCCCACTTCAGTAACGTTTTCAGGATTTGCTGCTGCATGTTACGGATGCAAACGATGTTGCTCCAAGATTTATCTCAAAAACATTTCACAGCATAGTAGAAAGTGAAACTCCCATCAATCATTTTGTTGCAAAATTGGACGCTTCTGATGAAGTACACTTCCAAACTTCACAATAATTTTTAAAAATTGTAGAAATATTTCGGAATAGGAAAAAGATTAAAGCAGTCCTTTATCAAGATTGTGCATTTTTTTCTTCGAAGTTTATCTTATAGTTACTGATTTAACAGTGATTAAATTATTGGTATATTAAAAGAGCCTTGTAATGTTCAATCCGTAAAATTTCAGGATACTATATCAAATCTTGAAGATGGCAGTCGATTCCTATTCTCTATCATAGACGGTGACGAGACCTTGTTGCAAATCAACCGCTCCACGGGTGTTGTATCACTGCTGCGAGCAGTTGCCGAGGATGATCTTAAAATTGGTAGAAAACGCTTCAACATATCAGTCAGTGATGGTATTTTCACGGATTTTTGCTTGTTGGCGGTGAAAATTGTCAAAAGCCAAAGCAGACAACTGCAAGAGTTACCACGTTTTGAACGGACACATTATTCTACAAGTATACGGGAAAATAGGTAAAGTATTATTTTACATAGATAGACTCACGCGACGGCGCAATGAAACGACAAAATTTCTTGTGAATAACTTAAATCATTAGGAATCCTCAAATTGTGCCTTTTTATAGACCAACTGGTGTGACATTGATGACTGTTCGGGCACAGAGTGGTATACCTCCTCTAAGATATTCATTTAACGGTTGCTATGATAATTGTTCTGGAGTGTTGAATATAGATGAAACAACGGGTAGAATTTACACAAGGTTTGTTATCTGTTAAACACAGAATATTCTGCAACCATTTCTTCAATTACTTTTTTGAAAAATCCAGGCAATAAATAAACTTTATAGCAACTTTTCTTTAAGTAATCCATTTAATTACGAAACGCAACACGTTCATCAATTCGTCATTATGGTTACTGATGCTGGTAATCGATGCGCTTTTACTACTTTAATGTTGAATGTAATTGATGAAAATGACAACATACCGCATTTCATCTCTTCAAATATCGAAACATCAGTACCGGTTGCTTCACGTCCTGGTGAATCTGTCTTAATGGTGACTTTCTTAAAAAGATCATTTATTTTTGTTTAGACAGTTTAGCTCTAAACGGCTATTAAAAATTCATTCATATGTCTGTCTTTTTTTTTATTCTTCTCGATTTCATGACTAGATTGGCATTTCCGAAAGATTAAATGAACTTTGTATTATTAAGATCATATCTCACCGATTACCGATTATCCCGACAATCTGAAACTTTGTGCGGTTTAATTGAGGCCTAACCATTTCTAGGTATTTGCTTTTGATTGTGATGTTGGCGATGAGCTGAAATACAGCATTGTTGATAATGGTGAACTTCGCTCCAAATATTTTGCAATTCATCCAAAACAAGGGTTGATCAGTGTGAAAGAGCCATTAAATGATCTCGGTTTTGTTGTTTTATTGATGGGTTAATTAGAATCAACTACTGATTATTTCGATTTTTAAGCTACTTTTTTTACCTAATTGCTTTATTTACATCTCTTATTATTTAATACACTTTATTTTGAACTAGTCCTTTCCAATTACATTAAATTCATGATTTAAGATTGGTATGCTAAAGAGAGTTTCCGTCACAACATGAGACTTGCATTTGAAATTTGCGCCAAATCATTAATTCATTTTCAGTTGGTGAACAACTTTCCTTG
>NW_018108295.1:14593-38903 GCF_000183805.2 Loa loa | reverse complement strand
CGACAATCTGAAACTTTGTGCGGTTTAATTGAGGCCTAACCATTTCTAGGTATTTGCTTTTGATTGTGATGTTGGCGATGAGCTGAAATACAGCATTGTTGATAATGGTGAACTTCGCTCCAAATATTTTGCAATTCATCCAAAACAAGGGTTGATCAGTGTGAAAGAGCCATTAAATGATCTCGGTTTTGTTGTTTTATTGATGGGTTAATTAGAATCAACTACTGATTATTTCGATTTTTAAGCTACTTTTTTTACCTAATTGCTTTATTTACATCTCTTATTATTTAATACACTTTATTTTGAACTAGTCCTTTCCAATTACATTAAATTCATGATTTAAGATTGGTATGCTAAAGAGAGTTTCCGTCACAACATGAGACTTGCATTTGAAATTTGCGCCAAATCATTAATTCATTTTCAGTTGGTGAACAACTTTCCTTGTTTATTCGTGTGACGGACAGTGCAAATCCTCCTCATCAAAGTGAAACATCTGTAACATTGAATATCAGTCCGATTGTCCATCTTCCCAAATTCTCTACACACCACTTCCTTTTTTCGGTGCCAGAAGATGCGTCTATTGGAACAGTTGTGGGTCATCTTCAACAGGATTCTCAGCTCGGTAACTTACTTGAAATTAATTAAATTCAAAGTTGAGACAGTAAGACTTGTCCAGTATTGATTTGTCTGTTTACAGTGTTAGAACTATCATATATGATAAATAAAACCAGCAATCCCTTCCTACGAATCTGAAATTATTAATGCGCATGTTCATCCAATCAATTTAAGCGCAAATATTCTATTGCAACAGTTAAACATATTTAAATTTTAGAACTTCCGGATGTGTTTTTTTCACTGGTTACAGTGGATCATTTATCAGATTTTCCGTTTACCTTGAAACAAGAAAATGGACAAATTGTTGTCAGTAGTATGTTGGATTACGAAAAAGTTTGTTTGATACTGAATTCTTATTGGAAGGATTCTAATGAAAGTCTAACTAATGGATGGATTAAAAAACATTGTACTTTTGAAATCTTTAATATTCTTTGAGTGACAGTTCCATCGCGCTATCGAAAAAAGCGCCTTGCATTATATGCCCTGTATTTTCTCGTGTTAGAGGGTATCTTTTGATCGATATGTGCTGATTTCCATGATTACTTCAACTTCTGGGACGAGTGTAAACATCTAACTATAGTGAATTACACTTCGGAGGAATATACTCAAAGTTTAAGTAAGGCGGTTAATGTTTCCCTCTGATTGTTTCCCTCATAATGATATGATACTGTTGCAACAACGAGTCTCTTATCTGATACTAAGATTTCTTGAATTCTCTTTAGCGTTCTCTAAGCCGTGTGAGGGAGCATTAAACCAAAATTTGTGAAGCAAAATTATTACACTACATACTATATATACAGTAATATTACGAATAGCAGACATGAATGAAGTGGTTGATGAGTTTCTACGTACATCACAACTTTCTACGTATACCACAATCTTTATAATGTCTTTTGAAATATAATATCTAGATGCATTGCACACAAAAATATAAGGAAATCTAAATCTTCATTTAGTTCTTTTCAGACACGAGAAATACGTTTCTTGGTGAGTTTGCACTCGGAGAGACAGGTTAGCGCAAAGGCTGTTTCTCTGGTGACAGTAAGAATAACGGACGTAAATGATAATAAGCCACGTTTTGAAAGTACCTATGAACGTGTCGTTATTTCGGAAGACTTACCGGTTGGCAGTAGTATTATGGTTGTTAGAGCTGTAGACGAGGATACTGTGGGTTTGAATTCGAAACTTCAATATATCTTAGAAGAGGTACTAATTCATTAATTTTGAATTATCAGATCACTCTTTCTTCCTTGTAAGTGGAAATCTTGCAATATTTTTGGTAATCATCATATTTTATCCAATTTTAGGGGAACAACAATGCTACTTTTAAGTTGGATGAAGAAACAGGTTGGCTTACACTACTGAAAGAAGTTGATAGAGAGGTAATGGATGAGTATATGCTAATAATTAGTGCTCGAGACGGGGGTGGACAAAGCACGCGAAAGAAGATAACTATTGTCGTCAAAGATGTCAACGATTCACCTCCGCAATTCTCACAAGAAATTTATTCTGTTCAACAATACATGGAAGATTTTAAAGTTGGGCAGGACGTTTTGCAACTACAAGTTCATGTAAGTGATTTGGTCGTACTATAATATATTTTCTTGTCTACTTACTAGTTCATCATTTGGCTGTCTTAAACATCTATAATGTGTCCTTTATTAACCGGAATGAGATGAATAATGGATTTATAGATGCACCGCTCTACTTCTTACCGCAGTAGATTTTTGACACAGTATTAACTTCAAAATATTTTATAACACAATGTTAGGTTTAAAATATAATTCGCTTTAAATTGAGTAGTAGCAACAGTTTCTGTTATATAATTAATAAAAAAACAGGATCCCGATTTATATCCGAATAATGTCACGAAGTTGTACATTATAAGCGGCAATGAATATGGAATGTTTGGACTTGAAGTGAACAGTATTGTGCTTCATAGACTCCCAACAGATTTCCATTCTTTTGAATCACATCTTCTAATACTTGCACATGACGGAAAGCACACAGCAACAACTGAAGTTATGGTATACAGTTATAAATATTGTCTTTAAAAGAAACTCATCTTTTTCATTAATCGAATAAACTTAATTAATTTTCCCCTCATTCAATTGTTCGTTTAATTAACAATTTCTAATATGCAGTCCATGCAAGTTGTGCAGCACTGAAGTATTTAGTCTTCCAGATTGAATTTTAGATTGAATTTTAAAACAAGACAAGGTACTTATTTTAACCATTCTTTGCGCTCAAATTTTCATGAAGGATTGTTTGAAAACTACCGCCGTAATTGTTTTAATTAAAATTTAGTATTAAATAACGTTCCAAATTTACCATTGCAGGTGAAACTGTTATCGAATTTTTCGCAGTTTCAATGTGAACCGAAAGAAATTCTTAAAAATGTAACAGAAGATTCGCCATCTGGCACTATTATTAAAACGGGATATCAGAAAGTGCGAAAATCATTACGGTTCTATCTTACCGGGTCGGAATCTGATCTGTTTAGAGTTGAAAACAATGGAACAATAGCTGTTCGTAGCCAACTTAACTCACATATTTCAGATCAAGTTTGTTTCTTTAACTCTTCTTTCCTTTTTCATAACATTATGAATTGTTTTTTAATATCATACAGTTTTTTAAAACTACACAGTTTTCGTAGAAGTGAATGGTGGAACTGATTCCACATTCGATTTATCATGCAAATTTGCAGGTTGAGCTATTTCTTCGAGCGGAAACTCCGGATAATTTATGCATTCAGCGCATAATCGTTGAGATTGAAAGAACGAGTGAAGGCAGAGTTACGTTTACGCAACCTGTTTTTTACGGTATAATTCAGGAAAATAGCAACGCAACAAGAGAGGAAAAGCTGTTCGCAACTAGGTCACTATTCAGTTTGTGGTTTTGATTTCTACAAAAGTTTTAAATAATTATAGATCAATATTTGCTTAAGGAAAAATTTAATCATAGTAGCAACGTATTCCTACTTCGTCCTATTGGCCCCTTCCATCACTACGAATTCAAAAGTGCCGATGTAAACAAGGGAATCTAATTTGCAACTCTTAATGCGTATAAACAATTGATGTAACTTCGCTAATGTCACAAGATGACTAATCTGGATTGTGATCAGATGGGTATAAATTTATGCGAAATGGAGTGAAAGCAATAGAAAGAGATTATATACCTTTACGTACTTTCAAAAATTTATCGTTGAAATGTTTTTAAATTTCGTATACTACTAGATTTAAGGAATTGTTTTTTAGACTGAAAGTAGCTGTTGGCGATCTTGAGGGCATTGGCCGTGTCACATTTAAGTATGCGAACAATAGTAACCAGTATTGGGATTTGTTCGATATTGATAACGAAACTGGAATTATAACAGCGATTTCTCCTCTTGATCGTGAAGTTAAGGATCAGTACAACTTCTCAGTTATAGCTATTACCGCAACAGGGAATAGTGCTGAAGGTTACTATTAAAAATTTGAAGAAATTCGATAAATCATTTGATTATCACAATACCCCTGTCTAAATATTCCTCACTTATCGAAATCAAAATATACTTACTAAAAAAAAGGGTCGAAGCAGAGAAAGGCGAGAAGTGTGAAAGCTACAGGAATATTCAATAAACTTTTATTGAAATCAAAAGCAATGCTTGCTTCTTGCATACTTATTCTTTGATATGACAATAAATTACTCGATTTAAATTAAAATTTGAGTTAACTTAGCTTTTGTCCTTGCAGTAAATGTTCGTATAAGTTAACAGTTGCTTGATTGCAGCAAAAGTGATTATTGATGTGGGAGATGTGAACGACAATGCACCTATATTTGAACAGAATATCTATCATTTACGAATTCCCGAGGATGAAACATTTGGAAAGGAGTTACTTCAATTGAAAGCGTATGGAGGTGATGACAAAGAAGTTATCATTTATCAAATGCAAGCCTCTGATGATGTGGCTAAATATCTTAGCATTGATGCCCATAGCGGTAATTAATTCTTGCCCTT
Organism: Loa loa; assembly: GCF_000183805.2. NCBI lineage: Eukaryota > Metazoa > Nematoda > Chromadorea > Rhabditida > Onchocercidae > Loa > Loa loa. The sequence continues at coordinate 34,288 of NW_018108295.1, read as the reverse complement.
CCTTACTCTAACTTTTAAACGATACTTCAGATTCCTTATCATATTTCTTCTACTAAATCGTTTCTTCGGTGCTAGTTTTTCAGGTTTATTGAAACTAGCTTCTACATTGGATTTTGAAAAATTGGAGAAATTCGCAGTAACTATTATCGCAACAGATTCCGGAGAACCTCCATTAAGTTCGACATGTGAAATAAATGTCGAAATTCTGGATGTAAATGATAACCCACCACGTTTTATACAATCTATTTATCGAGCTACGGTGCTGGAGAATATGCAGCGCGGCACTAAGGTTGTACAGGTAAAGTAATTAAACTAATTAGTTCAAGCACTTTTGTCGTCCTATTGTGAAATTTGTTTTCTGTTTGGATTGTTATGTTGAATTAAGTGACAAAAAATGTTGGAAGGTTTGTGAAAAGAAAAGTAAAAAGTGGAATGATTCATCATGTTGAATTAAGTGACAAAAAATGTTGGAAGGTTTGTGGAAAGAAAAGTAAAAAGTGGAATGACTCATCACTTTGCTACAAGCTAGAATTTCTTTCTTTCCTGTTCAGGTGTTGGCAAATGATCCAGACAGTGAGCACTTTGGTCGAGTGTCCTATTTGATAACAAACGATGTAGCTGCCTTCACTATCGGCGAAGATGGATGGATTACAACCACGGAAATGCTTGATCGTGAAGCGGTATGGTTTTGTTACTTCATTATCCGATTAGTTCACATCTTCCTTCATGTTTAGCAGAGCCACTAATGGATGGCGGTAGTTTACGAATTTCGCTAAAAATTCAATCAATAGTACTTTATGTTTAGATGCTGTGATTTTTTTTTCAAATAGATGATTATAAGGACTTTTTATAAAAACCGATTTTTTTTCAAATAAAATTATAAAGCTTTTCAATTATAAAGACTGTATTTATCTGTGACAAAAGCAGAATTAGTAGGAATGGGGATGTTTTGTTAAAGTCGAGTTGGGTTTTTGATCTTATAGTCAGATGTCTTTAATAAGACTTTATTATCTTCGCGAAAATTTTACTCATCAAGAATTGGACAAGTATTTTTCCCATTTCTCAACATTTTTGCATCATGAAATCATATAACACAAGATATACGTCTATGCCGGATCTGAGGATAATCCAGTACAATCCAGGAACCACAACTTTTCTCTCGAAAATTATCGATGTAATCATAGTGCAATGCATATCCCGCTTAATACTTTGCTTTCTGCAGAAGAGTACTTATCGCTTGACAGTGAAAGCAGTGGACGGTGGTACTCCACCTCTATCTGATTCCACAATTGTTGAAATTGAAATTGAGGACGAGAATGATAACGCTCCTTTTCTTAAGCATTGCAATATGACAGCTGTTGTGCAGGTATTTTATTCATTATTCAGTGAAACAGCAACATGCCAGTGTCACTTTATCACCACTTATCATTTTTCGTCTAAGTACTTCTCAAAAATTCAAATTTAATTGTTCAGAATTAATTTTCACAGATGCTTTATTGTTTCATATATTTTTTTATACGTTAACTGAGTTGTATATTTACGCATTCATAGGAACATTTGCCTTCATTCTTTCGTACCTTTAATATCTGATACCAATAATGTTCCGGTCTTTGTACCAGTCTATCTAGTTTGGTTTATAGTGTCTACCTTATGCTTTCATGAAGAAACACTTGTAATTAGCGCCTAACTTGTTTTTTAGGAAAGCGTTGAACCTGGACATGTTATACTGCCAATTTCCATTATTGATAACGATAAGGAGCCAAATACCAGTTCATACAAGTTGGAAATTATTGGAGATGGTGCTTCATTATTTGCTTTCGACAGCACCCTGAACCTAATCACTACGAAACGGTTGCCACCACATGCCAAGAAAGAAATTTATCTTTTGTCGGTATATTTTTAAATTTCACGAAATCTATTTCTTATTTAATTTTAGATCTTCTGAGATCAGACAGTGATAGTTTAAATGTAAAATCGATGATAACATTTGTAATTATTGGATTTCAAAGAATTTCTCCATTACGCTTTTTTTAATTTTTCTTTTCCATTTTGCAGATTAAAGTTTCTGATAGAGGTAATCTGTCCACGGAATGCCCAATGACACTGTTTGTTAAAGAAGAAAGCCGTCATGCGCCGAAGAGCAATCCATTGAAAATTACTCTGAATACATTGATGGGTGAATTTCTGGGTGGGATCGTGGGTAGAGTTATGGCGACAGATGAAGTTAGCATTTGGTGTTTCATGAATAATCCTTGGTATTATGACGTATAGTAATCTTTCATCAGTTGCTTTCATCCATAACCGTTGCTAAAGCAAGCATATGTCATTTGCTTGACGTTATAGGACTCGTCAGATATGTTGCGTTACTCATTAGCTGATCATGAGTCGAATGCTAATAGCATCTGGTTGGATCATCAACGCTCGAAAATTCCTTTCAGTGTTGATTCGGAAACAGGTGACATCATTGGCGAAGCTGATCTTCTTGCGGGGACTTACCGCTTCAATGTTTCTGTAACCGATGGTAAATATATTGTTATGGTACCAGTTGTAATAGATGTAAGTACCTGTCATTATAGTTGTCACCGTAAATTAATAAATCCTGCAGTAAAGAATTCGAATTACTTCTGCTTCTTCCGCTAGTGGTGTTTTAGCTGTTCTTGTCAGTTCTTCAGTTTTAGGTATTTCATATTTCCTCGGTATATATTTCACAATTCTTGTAATTTGATCACGTCAGTTGATTGAAAATAAGTCTAGACTTTTATACTGGAACTGAAGAAGGCAAAAGAAACGACAAAGTAAGATTATGATTTCAAAAATCGTGAAACCTATTTTAGATAACCTCAATTGATCAGGATGCACTGGATCATTCCGTAAGCGTACGAATTCACAACCTTCTGGGCGAAACATTTTTCAGCAAGTATGCTAGAAATTTCATACATTCCTTGTCCAGATTCCTGAATGTCAAGCCACAAAATGTTCAGATTATCTCCGTACAGTCTGCTTTAGGCAAGCTAGTATTTTTTATTTATGTTTGACAGACCTGTTGCTAAATACAATTAAATTTTGGTCATTCTTTATTGTTCTCACTCTTCACACTAAATATTTTTCAAATACTTTGAATACCATTTCGTCGAGGTATTTCTTTCAGTCTATGCTGAAAATTAGACCGCTTTTGAATTGATGGATAGTTGTAAGTAAAAGTAATTTAGTCCGACATCATCGTCATGTCCGTCAGCTGAGTAACAGGACGGCATCAGTGCAGGACTTGGATATCCTATTCACAGTATCGCGTGCTGATTCTCGAGGATATCATCGGCCGGATTTCATTCGGCAGAGACTTGAAAACAATGTTGCCCAACTAAGTGGTAGTATTGGCAGAGAGGTTTTTTTTTTCTTTTTGTTTTAAATGTCCACCTTTTATGGGTAACACTTTGTGCCTAATTGTGAAGCAAATTTTGGAAATTATAACCAAAAATGATAAAAAATGAAGGTAAAACCTTCTCATTTATTCGGAGGAATTCGCAGATGATTCACTGTCTGTAATGAAAGGTGGAAAATGTTAATTAGTTTTTTGTCTTCCTTCCATCCGAACTATGATTTTCTTGCACAGATTATATCAGTAATAACGGAAGTGTGTCGACGAGACGTGTGTACTAATGGTGAGTGTCGGGATCGTTTATATTTGGATGATGCGCATAATGTCTGCTATAAGACCGATTATCAATCATTCAGCGCTCCCATGCATCTTAGAACCTACGACTGTACATGCCGAACTGGTTATGCTGGAAAGCGTTGTGATATACCGGTTGACAAATGCAGTCGTGATCAGTGCATTCAGGAAGAGGTTATTTAATGCTTATCTTAGATTTAGTTCATCTGGTCTTATCGTTTCCAAATAAGATTTACTATAGCAGTAATTTCAGGTGGAATTTTAAATATTACTTAAATTTGAGGTAATACTGTTGAACATACCTTACATTTTTATGTTGTAACTATTCCTTAAAAAGGCTTTTCACTCAAAATAAACAGCTGAAACAGCGCGAAATATATCAGTGCTTGTTTATTATAGAGATTTCTTTGTTTAAAGACGCTTTCTTAATGCCAGAATAATGGAAATTGCTAAATAGCGCTTTATAGTTTCCTAGAAATCTTTTTTCGAAACTTTAGGATTTTAGAAAATTATATAAATGAAAGAATCAAAGTATTGTGGAAAATTACAGATATGCGTTCCAATGAATACAGACATTGGATTTGATTGCATATGTCCACCAGGTACAACTGGGGATCGCTGTGATGCGACCATTTGCGGCAAAGAAAAGCGGGAATGCAGCCAGGGTTAGTTGAAATAGACATAAATTAGCAATAAAGTTAAGGGAACCTTATAAACAATCACAAATTAAGTAGTTTATTGATATTAGGGATAAATATGCGAACACTCATAGGTTCAGACAAAGTGGTCATGAATCATTAATTTAAAGAAAATAATATATTGATACAAATGATCCGAACTTTGCGAAAATTGTGATTCAGTTAGATTTAATTTAGCCTTCTTCTCTAAACTGGGTTCTTTCATTCCTTAAAAAGTTTTCTGTGAATGTTACAGATGCGGAAATTGGAGTTGGAGGTGACAGTTTTTTCCACATGATTGTTGCAAACTCGGTAGAGCGGCGACTGGAATTGACGATCAATTTCAAGACTACAAGCACAGATGCAGTTATTATGCATGGAGCTGGCAATTCAGATTTTCATACTATCGAGGTGATGAGAAATATCTCTCATACCTCACTCTCATATCTTTTCTTTAGACATGACACTGTGTACTGTCCTTTTCGTGAAAAATATATGCAAAGAAAATCGTAAATCTTAATCCTCATTAGACTTTTTCGAGTTTTAGATTGAGAGACGATATGTGCAGTATCGTTGGAACTGTGGTACTGGACCGGGAGTGGTTCGCATTAACCAGCAGATAGTCAGTGATGGCAAATGGCATTCTTTAAAAATATCTAGGAGAGGCAGGCACGCGAAACTTGTACTTGACGGAGTGTACGAAAAGAAAGGCGACAGTCCACAGGGCAGCGATGTCGTGAACCTTTACCGACAGGCTGTAAGGTAGTTTTAATATAATTAATAAACTGATGATCTCTTTATTAATGAATTACTATTTTTTCAATTGCTCCTCATTTCTTATGTTTATTCTCTGTTTAGAAATCTGATTTTTTGAAAATCTACAAAACTCTCTAGCAATATATTTATGCGTTTACTTTTAGACTTACTTTTGGTGCTATGGTCTCACAATTGGTCAACGATAGCGCCTTCATAGTAGCAAATGATCTAAAGCCAGTGATAGCCAAGGGAATGGTTGGCTGTTTTGGGTCTGTTTTTCCTGTTACTTCAAAATAAGATAATGTGATTCTGTCGATCTGTAATAGGATAGCTTACACGATGGTACGCATACTTCTCAAGCAGAAACTTCAAGCAGAAGTTTTCTAAATTTAACTTGGGTCCCATAATATGAATAATGATGAACTCTTAAGTTTAACTTCTTCATTAGGAAGGAGGAGATTTATTTGAATAAACGAAGGAATCTTGATTTCATCATTATTCATTGTTTCTATTAATGATTCATCATTTCCGGCCTTTAAGAGGATCCTTCGTACTATCGACTACTTCCTCTGGGGTTTATACCCATCCTCCGGTTACTTTTAATTCTGATCTCACGATTTTCACTTCTTCCTGACTCTATCGTCTGATGGCAAATTGTGGCAATAAGTATTTGTTGGAAATATATCGCGGTTTGCTCTTTCTACAGCTTTCAATTGAATGCTTTACAGAGAATATTTCCAGGCGCATTTCTGTTGATGGTTATGAAGTACCGAAGACGAAGCAGAGTCTTTATCTCTACAATACTCGTTTAAACTGTAATGCTATCGTTAGTGCTCCATGCGCTGTAAGCCCTTGTGAAAACGAAGGTACTTGTATCCCTTCCGGTCAAAAAACTTACAAGTAGGTCATTTTCGAATGTTCCGCATACAAAATAGCAAGAATCATGATTTCATTTATAATTATTGTTGATTTATGAAAATTCCCTATATCAATATCTGTGAAAATATCGTCAGCCAAATACATTAATATGATGAATTACTCTCATTCATTAATGAATTATTCTCCAAAACAATGACACTTACTTATCACAGTCATGACATATCTCCCATAATTAATATATTCGACATACTTTCCTGTAATTATCTTTGATTAGGAATTGGAGGGCAGCTGTTAAATGTTTTTTATTCTACTATGTCTGCAACTTTAGCTGTGTTTGTCCTCCGCGATATACTGGTAACAACTGTGAAATCGACTTAACACCATGTGTTTCACATCCTTGTCCTCGTGGTGTAGAATGTATCAATTTGCATAATGACTTCTACTGTAGCTGTCCGCATGGCTTCACAGGGAAAACTTGCCAACTGAGAGGTAAGTAGTTGAGATTGAGAGATTTTATGGTTCGTTTTATGATATTTTGAGCACAGGATTTATTGTTGGGAAAACACGTATTATTCATTCAGCAGCTAGCTCACGTCTTATGTATTCATTTAAGAGCAAGTATGAAGAATATCCTGCATGAAGAGTAGAGTCAATGTGGATTCATCAAATTAGAGATTTTAATTTGCAGGAGATTGGGATCCGTGTTTATCAAATCCTTGTGGTCATTTTGGCAGCTGTATACGTTTGCCTCATTCTGCTGGTTTCATATGTAATTGCTCCCATGGATATTCCGGAACAGCTTGCAGAGGTATCATATCAGCCTTTGCTTTCTAGAATCGATACCGAATTGATCTTCTGTTACTTGAAGAAGATCACATATTGGATCAAGGCATTGTCAGTAATGTAATTGTTAATCATTTACTATAAGACGTTTAAAATGGTGAAATGATCCAAATTTGTGTAAATAACAGATAGTAAGCTAAATAATGGTTCCTACAAAATAATGGATCGGAATGGAAAAATGTTGCAGATCGATCACCGGATTTGGTATCAGATGGTCGGCCATTGAAAGCGATCAAGATTATTGGCTTGATTATCGTTGTATTGCTTCTTATAATCGTTGCCGCTCTTATTGTCTGCATTTACTTGCGTATTAAAAAGTTTGACCATTTTAACTTCATGTTATCCCTAACAGATAATGATAATAACAGTGAACTTTTGTACCTTCTGTACAAGCAATGGTTTCAAAATGTTCGGCATTAGATTTCAAATCCAGCAGTTAGTAAATTCACTGTCAGATTTGATTAATTAAAACAAACTTTCACATCAAAATTATAGAAGTCGAAAACCATCAAAAGTAAGAGAAATGGAATACGAAACGAATAACTATAATCCGCGAGTATCGATGTCATACGACGGTGTGCCACGTTCTGTAACACCAGCACCACCATTATTTCCACGTTTGCACAACAGCAACTACGAGAAAGGCTTGCCAACAGTTCAGGTAAAAACTATGTTTCGGAGATTTTTTTTTTTGCAAAATATGCTTCTGAATAGGTTAGATGAGAAATGAAAATTTTTAGAAGATATTTTTTAACGAAGAAATCGGTGATTAGCTCTTGCACTTTTTACAATTTTTATGGGATTTTCCCCATATCTCTTGCATCCCGAGCTGTATCTTATCTAGTACTCTGTCACAAATTTTCATTAAAATTAATGTGGACATTGACGGTGTCGCACGACAGTGAACAGACTTATTAATTAGTCTTTACTAATCACATAAAAATAAAATTTTCAAAATGTCAGACAGAGATAAGTAGTTGTAGGTACGTCCTCTTCCAATCCATGAACGAATAAGTAGTTCGTCGATTGGCGGTGGTAGTCGATCTCCTTCGTTAGCAGGTTCGAATAGATGCCGAATTCGTTGGGTTGCAGAATCGGGTTCGGTAAAAAATTGTGATTCTGTTCACTGCATTGGCAGTGGTGACGAAACCCAACCGGTATATTAATTGTTCTTTACTCATTAGATCTCTTCTCGTTGAATGAATTACTGAATTATCTTCAAGATATCGCAATGAAATTGTTCCAATATCTTCAGCTTACTAGCAGTGAGGCACTGAGAAAATACGGTGAGATGATTTTGGGCGATGATGATGGAATGGCAAGTTGCTCATCGTCTCAACTGCAACTATCTTTTACTGATCGTTGTCGTCAACCTTCTGGGTAAATACAAAATTATTCAAATTCTTTAAAAATATTCATAACGAGATTGCTTCTGTGAGTTTTTGTCGGTCCAGTAATATTGGAAAATGAATGGAATCATTTGAAATTTTGCTGATAATATGAAAATAAAATTATCAAATACCTGTGCCATTTTTTTTCTTCTAGTCCAAGATATAAGGCTCGGACGAAAAGGGCAAGAAATATTCGTGCATCCGATGAAATTCCAACGAAGGAAGACTGGCGTGTACAGTGTGAGAAAAGGGTAAACATTCCAATTTCTGAAACTTCAACTGTGTGAATGGGATGTAAATGCTGACCTTTCATACCGAAAGCTATTTCTATATTGTTTGTACTTTCAGATAAATGGTGCTTGTGATGTAGCTGCTGAACTACGCGGTGAACGTTTAAAGCATAAGCCAGGCATTGGTAGGATTGTTACAAATGGTTGGTCACTGTCAAAAATTCATCAGTTTCATCTTGTATTCAAATCAAATTGTTGAAATTAAACTAGAATGAAGTGATCCATCTCAGAATTGTAGACTCTTCACCAAACGTGCAAGACGATGATTACATGACAATGCGACCAGTACATCGCCGGGTGATAACACAAAGTTCAGCGAGTCAAAGAAGACCGTTATTGGAGACAAGTGATAGCGATGGTTACTTCCTTTTTTCTTTAATTGATGCAAGAATCACTGAATGTAATACTGTTTCTTTCATTGTTACTTCCATTTATATTTTATACCGTTGTGATTTTCATATTTAAGGGGTAGAGAGTTCTGATTTCTCATATCCGGATGAAGTGAAATCCTTACAACATAGAAAAGCGCCGCCTCTGCCAGCACATAACATCAGGCGGGAAAATAAAGCTGTTGATGGTAGTGGTGTTACGCCGAATCGTGTTTATGATGAACCGACTATTGATGCTGGTAATATTGACAAAAAGTCTTCCAAGATAATCAAGGTATATTTCATTATTGACTTACTAATTCGGAAGAGATTTTAACGCACAAGGATTTGATTAGTGCTATCTTTGAATTTGTGAGCTCTTCACGAGTAATGTTGTTTTTATGTGTAATTATGTTTGTTTGAAAAATGATTCGATTACTATCCCACTATTTTTCTCCCTAAAAACTGAGACTTGATGGAGAAGAGCCAGTGTTAAAGCACCTAAAATATGTGATAGTTTTAGAAAGCACAGTCGACCTTAGAATTGGCACATTCATCGGAAAGGTTTGAAGATTTCAATAACATTGATGATAGCGACGATGATCGAACGGTGAACACATCCACATCCTCAAACGTACACCAAACAATGGCCGTCCTTTGAGGCTCTGCACTGTTATCACTTATATGTCCCATCTCAAACTTCTTTAAATGTATTCTGATTTTTCTTATCAACTGCGACACGAATTTCGTAGTGAAGTTCTGTGTGGTGATCTGATCATCTATGCATATTGTCGCTCAATTCTATCGATTTACTTTTCCTATGCATAGACGAAAATTGCAGTTTGGTCTAGAAAGATTAAAGCCTAAAAATCTTTTCGTACAACTAAGCTGGTTCTATTGATACTCACTGCACATGCAGCCTCTCTTCTCACAGTTGTCGAAGAACTCATTAGATTTCTAGGAACTTTCAGGAAATCTTGAAACTTGAGATTTTGAAGATAATAAGACCTGCTTGTTCCTATCCAATTTATCGAAAAATTGTCATTTTTGAATTGTGAAGGTTTTTCTAGATACGGGTTTACTTTCACTTTTACTTTCTTCTCTCTGTACACTGTTTATCAAATTTGTTGAGTTATCGCTATTACTTTGTGCATTTAACTTATTAGTATTTATCTCCAGCATCTTAAACCGTTCAAGTGCAGAGTTGCCTCGGTCTATTAGATGATAAGCCTGGGTGACCAATGTAATTTCGCATAAATCTTAATCTGTTATCAAATGAAATGAGTAATTCTTTGTTGTATCCATTTTTTTTCCTTTTCGTTATAAGCAAATAGTGTCGTGACTCATTACTATCTTATCAGTGCTGTGATATGGTTTTCATTCTTCATAGTAATGAGTTATAGTTTTTCGTACTCGAAATCATTGAAAATTTTTATTTCCTAACTAACAGAGATAGAAGAGTTAGCTAAACTGTCGATTTGCTGAAAATTTTTAAGAAGTTTATAGAATTTATTCCTCATAAGAAAATAAATATTACTCTTTGTTCTTTTGATTTCAAATATCATTCTTTCAAATTATTATTCGTCTATGAAATATGCTAAAATATAATGAAAACTACTTATAAAATGAAATAATTCATTGTTATTATAGAAATGATTTCAAATGAATGACTCGGAAAACTGATTTTCGTAAGCAATGAATTTCAAATCGATCAATTCCTGTAATTTGCGAAATTATCCTGAAAAAATGGGAATTATTTTTTCCAGAGAATTTTATTCGCAGTAATTTTAATCAGCCACAGGATGAATAAGTTTAAAAATGACTATACAAATACTAAGATTGGTTTAATTTTACTGAAGATCACAACTGTTTGTAAACAGACAAAATATGATATGTTGAATCGTCAAGCCTATTCTGCTTCAGTATCCGGAAACTTTTTCAAAAACCGTTGAAATTGGCTGCTGCTCATTGTATCAAGATATCAGTGCTTAGCCGTTTTTTGATGACCATTTACTGAAATATGGCAAAAATTTAATGCAGTTCTGGCTGGGCATATTTTTTATCAGCACTTGATAAAGGTTGTTACAGTTCACTTTTTGCAAAGTGTTAATTCGTCAGACAGAATTTCTACGAAAACTAAATACTTGTAGTGTTAAAATTTATTAAGTATAACATATATAGTACTTTAGAGCAACCACCTTATTAGTCCACTGATTTGTTAACTATTTATGAAAAGTGATTAATCAATATTATTCCCACTTATCTTATTGAACGAATTTTAAATTGATTTAATGGAAGTTTGTCATGATTCGCCCTATACTTTACAGATCTTTCAGGACAGAAAAATTACTTAAAATAATTTCAAAATGTTTGATGGCTCATGAAACATACAAATAACATAAGATGCCAGGGACTTTTATTAAATTTTTCCATTCAAGTAAATCGATAAAGAAACCCGTTAATAAAATGAACATGTACCGTATTGAAGGAAACTTTTGTTACTTTGTTGCACTTTCGAAAAGACTTCTTTTTTCATTATTACCAACTTGTTTATTGCAATAACCTTTAAAGTTAAAGTTTGTTGCAGTTTAATAAAAATGTTGAACTTTTAATCGGTATTGCCTCAAAATCTAACATCATTAACCAGGAACGATATATAATTTGAGATATTATTATTGTATTTATTGCTACATTCCAATAGATTTAACGTATAGAATATCAAACAACATTTCCTTCCATAAAATTTCATTCCTCAACAAAATTAATTCCGAAAATTTTTTTAACTTCAAGATTTATATTGGTGCGGTTCTTGAAATAATACAAATAATATAAACAAAAAGATAAGCTTTGCACTCATACTTATGCTTCAACAATTTCTGCTTAAGAAATTAATAATGTTATAACTGGACGATTATCATGAAAGCAGTATTTCCTGGAGCACATTTTACCTTCTCGGGCTTAAAAAACGATGACCTTGCTGGAGAGCTAAAAAATGCTCACCTTCAGACTAAGGTCACCTCTCTTTATAACCACTTCATCATATTAAAGCACGAAGATGAAAGGAAATGTCTTCTATCCGCTGCCATTTATGGATCTCTATTTTTTTTCTAGTTTTAAATTTTCAACCAAACAATTTCTGCTTAGCAAAGTTCTAATTTTTCCTTTTTCCTTTTTTCTTTTGTGACATGATGGATTATTAGTTCAGTGTACTGTGGTCAAAAGGGAGAAGATAGCAGAGAAATGAGAAAGTAACCATTCCGCATTTTCTTTTTTCGTTACTAAATTTTATAAATGTTTGATTTTCAAGACAAAAAAGATTCCGAGATTCCTTCTCCTTTTATTTTTTCCTTCTTAAGCCTACAAAATTATACGAATTTGAATATGTAGCTCATCTCATACTTACCTTCCTTCTTTTTAATTCCCTATCGAGAAATGCAAAAGAGGAAAATGAAGAGTGATTTCAAGTAGTAAATTGGAAAAGGAATGATGTCTTAAAAATTAGTTAAACCTAAAAATATGTCCAAATGACTTAGTTCGGATTTGCGGGAGAATGGATGAGTTGTGGTGCAGTGATTATAAAACAACTGATAAAACTATTTTTTCTCTTTTCACATTCAATTTTTTCCTCGACAAGTATCGTCATCTTGTTTGGATTAAATAGAATATGAGATTCTGTAACAAATGGTTATAATTTGATCCATCTTGTTCTAAAACCTTTTTTTTTGGCAATATTGTCGGGAGAAAAAGGTTTTAGAATAAAAAGGATCAAAAGGAGAAATCATTTAAAAAGTGATACAGCGACAGATAAGCTTTTCAAAATACTCGCATTCCTTACCCGTCTGACCCCTATAATTGTCATAAGCCTTTTTCCAAAATGTAATTAAATCACATCTTAAATTTTGTACTTCATCTGCTTTTTCACATAAAGACGATCAAGTTGATGCTAAAATAACAATGAATCAAGTCTTATGCCAATTCTTCCTGATTAAATAGACATGATATGAAACTCGACATGAAGATAAAGACAAATACGCTTTGCGTATATGACACGCATAACAAACGCACCTTTAATGAGCAGAAATTTTCGTCTGGCATTTTCAAATAATTTTAAACTCGATTAGATTTACAAGGAATGATTTGATGGTGAAAAAGAAACACTGAGGATGACAGGATGAAAATAGGAAAAGTAAGCTTATCATAAATTCGAATTCTACTCTTCCTTAAATAATTATTCACTCAATCAAATTATGCATCTTATAGTGGTCTTATTTTTGTTTCTTTCTTGCTTCATTATTTTTACTTCACGAAATGATTTTTATCACAGGTGACATAGGGATCATATTCACTATTATTATGAAACCAATGATCAGTATTTCCGGGATGGAAATCTAACTGGAGCTTAATTCTTTTACTACCACGTATTTTGAATATGAATTTATGTTTACACAACATTTCAACTAAAATATCTATATTACTTTAGATAAGGAACACCTCATCCCACATACAAGGATAATTCTCAATCCATTTTCATCGTATCAGACCTTTTACGAATTACTGTGCATTCGATTATATTCAGTTTTTTCCTGGCTAAATTCAAACTTCATCAAATTTCCGATTTCATTTGTAATTTATTTTACTTTATTTCTTCACTGTAAGCTATTTTTAATATATCAAATTTGTGGCGAGTTCAAAGGATGAGAGGACTGATTATAATCGGATGATCATTACAAAGGGGAAAGGAAATGAATGGTTAGCTTGGTTCTAATAGTTATGTCAGCTCTTGATGATGTCACAAAATCCGAAAAAAATATTTTCAAGTTAGGTAAGATAACTTTACAAAATCAAGAGGAACAAATTTCCCTGGCATGCAAGTCAAGAGAAAATGATAATAAAATGATTGCTATATATCGGGGGAAATTTTCGAAATTTTAAGCTAAAAAAAATCGAAATCACGACATAATAACTGCTACATGCTTAGGCCTATAAAATCAACAAATTTTTGGGCCAGGAACTCGTTTGACTTATTTTGAGGAGCTTATAAGTTCATCCTACATCTCTCTTTCTTCTCTATCTTCCAACAAATCTTGTTATTATTTCTTTCACATACATACACATACGAAGTATAACTAAAATTTTATAGAAATAATTTAATTTTGTTTCCTCATTTACTATATTTGTTAATTGCGCAGGATCCAAGGCCTGTCTTCGTCGGTTCTGTTGGCTTATTGCATCGTGCTTGGCTATTATTCAAAGCTGAAAGTGAATGCTACTTATATAATAAATGCTCCTGATGCTTACTTTTTTGCAGATTATAAATATGTAATTAATTTATTTCTAATTAAAATTATGAATGTTTCTCCTAAAATGCTGTTAGTAGATATGTTTAGTGGCTTTACCTTGTCAAGATTTTCCTGCCATCCTGAATTAGCAACTTTCTGGCACAATTTTTAGAATTAAATTTGATCTCAATACAAGTTTTGGGAAATTATCACTTTGAAATCTCTTGATACTAAAATTTATGATTACATACGGATAACAGTCAATAACAAATAGCAACATTTATAGTAAATTAGTAAATTCTTCGATTAAATTAAAATAGAATGATAGCTTATGAAGGCTGTTATCGTTATAAACTGATAAGTTAGGAATTTATTTATGATTTTATGATTATGTTATCAGACAGTATCGTCCGATTCATAATTAAACATTACTATCGTGAAACTTAGTATACTCTGCTTATCAATTGAATACCATTCCGATTAAGAAGTAAATCTTACATCCAGAATGTTTTCAAGTTATCTTTGAGATTTCCTCGCAAAAATTATTCTATTTTTGCTTGTTCATTCTGTCCGTAACCAAGTTTTACTCAACAATTTGATTTCTTAAAAGATTACTTAGTGAGCTCAAATTATAATAAGTATCTTTAACACTTTCACTTATTTGGTATCTTGTATTTTCAATTGTCGACATCTTGTCAGACGATGACCAAAATGGGTGGTAATCGTTAGTCAATGATCTATCTGTGCTAGCAATGTCAACACATGCTTGACATTGTACATTCCGCATGGCATATGTAAGCAGCAGTATGACCACTTGTTGACCATCGAATTGATTCGCTTCATTTTTTGATTTTAAATGTATTTCATAGCATAGTTGTAACAGCAGTACCAGGAACAGATGTAACGTTTTATTTCATGTTGCTTTTTACTTTGGCATTTTCATTAGGATGGAAGGAGAAACTTCCTCAGCGGATGGTCCTCAAACATTCCTTACCTTATCATATGGCTCCTATCTCTTCTTTCACACATTCTGAATGAAGAAAAGCAACACAAATTTACTTTTGAAATTTTTTTCGCTTTTTTCATCGAATGACTATTCGATGAAAAACTGAATGAACTGAATAAAGCAGCCAAGCTTAAATATCATCCTTAATTCATTCAATACTTAGTTGACCAAAATGTCGGAAAGCCATAGCCATATGGAGATGTAACATCAAAGAGTAATCCATTATTGTAAACATGTGTAATCACATACGTTGCACACTTCTCATATGACAGATAAGGTGACATTCATCTCTGTTTGAATACCTTTGCAATCTATCCGTTTTTTGTGCAAAATTTGCTTTCTTCAAGCTATACTTTGCTTGTTTTACCAGAAAGTAGCACATATAGAAGTCATTAGCAAACTTCTCTACTTCCATTTTATCTTTTAGTCTTTCTCTCTTCAACACATTTTCTCTTTATAGTTGCACTGATTTCTTGTTCTTTTTTCATGATAAAGGAAAATGAATGAAATGGTTGAGAATGTTTCCCTTTCATATTCCATTCCTTAAGTATTTCCTTTTACACACCCATAAGAAAACAAAGTGTTAAATGAGATTTAATGTCGAAATTTGAATATTATGAATTTCCAAGTCCATCCACAGAAGTAAATTCCATTTGCATCAGAAATTTTATCTTCCACAGAAATCGATTATTTTAATTTTAATCGTGGAATTTGTGGTCGATATCGCCGCCAAGAAGTTGGTCCCATCTTTTAATGTACCAATTACCACTCTTCAAGAAGAGGGAAAAAATTGCACTTTAGATTGACTTCCCGTTTTATCTGCTCGTTAAATTGCTTTTTTATGAGATGTTTGCAGATTATTCCACAATTGGTCCTTATCCGTTTAGAAAAAGATTTCAGCAATAGCTCTTCAGTCGATTACTTGTCCATTTGGAGAGTGGAATAGAAGAATTGAGCTAAGCGCTGAAGTGGGATGAAAAGGAATGAATGCTTCACATACTTACAACAGCTGTTTGTCGAGAAGAGATGCTAAGATTGAAGTGTTCATAAACAAAGGTACGAACAAACCCTTATGCTTCATCTCATTCTTTTGCTTTTAAAACAACGCTTTCTAATGCTACAACTGATGCTTTTTGTTTACTTTTTTTCTAGCCACAACAAATTTCTGGCCAAGCCAAATTTTTTTTTTTTGCTGACAGTTTGAAATACTTAGTTTTGGGACGATTGTACAAATTAACATTTATCTGAACACAAGCATTATTGTAATTTGAAAAAGCTGCAGAATTTTAACATTACATTAACCTTAACTACATCTTTGCTTACAGGAGCCTGCAAGGATGGTTCAGCAGGTGACACCTGCAAACCTAACAAAGTAACTTTTGTTGTATGGCTTAAAAAGTTCTTTTTGTCTTTTTGCGTCAACCACTACGTGCGTTGAATTCTCGATATTTCTGAGCATCAATTTATTCTCGTTGTACAATTTTTTTTTTTTTTTTTACTGTGTTTAAAGCGTCAATGAGCGGTAATGAGTTTAACAGTTTGACGTAAAAAGAAGTCTTCAACAGATGGTCCTCAAACCAAATGAATTTAGCACTTTAATGGTTAACTCATTGTAATTTGAAATCCAATCAATTGCTCAACTGATAACATTTCTCCTGGACATTCTACACAGTTTCGAAAATGATCATTTGACGATACCATCACAAATGTAAAACATTTGCTGCGAAGTGATGTATTACTTTGATTCAATGAACTTTATCAAACTTCCTTATTATTTTCAGCATTATTGTTTGTACACTTGAGATGTATAGGAAGAAGAAAAAAAAGAAAAAATTTTGGATCCATTCAATTTGGCAAATTCTTGGGCTGAGTAATAAATCTCGATTTCACAGATAGAATTCACTCTCGCCAACATCGTTCAGTCCTACAAACACTACAGTAGTAATGGGAACAAAATTTAACATATGGATACATGGGAGCGATAGGGAAAAAATTGGCAATATGTGATTTTATTGATCAAATTTGGTGTTTTCTGTTCTAAACGACCAATCATCTACCTGTCCTCTCTTTTTCATTCTGTAGTGTCCTTCATTTTAGAAGCTAATTTTCCATAAATTTTGACTCAAACAAAAATTTCATTGAATAGTACATAAAAAACACATAAATTATGCATTTAAAAAGCTAAAAACTTGGATTGAAATCTATAATTTAAATTTCTCTCTTCAAACATTACAGAAAGCATTTCTATTAAATATGCGTCGATATTCGTTACGGAAACGTCTTTTCTAATATTTTAGCTCTGAAGAATTCGAAAGGGTGACAAATTTCAAATTCGAAACGAAGTACTTAATGATGAGTAATTATTTTCTCCTCAAGTAAATAAAGAAGTTTACAACTGAAGTTTACTACTGAATAGTAGTAAAATTTGCTACGTCTAACAAACTAACTGTCATTGCAATATTTGAATGTGTCCTTTTTACAGCAAGTCTCTTTGCCACTATTTGATTTCATGTCATAGCAATTCAGACATAAAGTGCTTTGAAATTTAAACAATTTTCAATATTCGATTCTTCCATTCAGTTTCGAAGTTAGCTTCACTGTTTTTCTGTCAAAATATTGATTTTTCAGAAATTTATATTGGAAATAATTCAAAGTCTAAAATTTTTAGTATCTTTAACCGGTTCTTAGTTCCTTAATTTTTTCCCAAATAGTATAATGTCCTTAATTTATTTCGTGATATTTCTCTTTTTTTTTATTTAAAAGAATTCTGCAATGAAATTTTCCCAGCAAATATATTGAGTTAAGCGATAACAGTTATAATGTTAATGCAAGAGTGATGATAACAGTTCGAATGTCACTTACCCAAACTTGGTAAATACCTCTCAGACATTTACCATGGAACAATATTGACTGTACACTTATGTTGCTGCACTTTACAGTACTTCTCGAGAAGCACATTTACCGCTCATTACCCTTTATATTCTACTTGTCCCCTGTCCTCTTTACCAGTGATCTTTAAACGAAGCATACAAAAACTGGAAATAACCAATAAAGCCTAGATTGAAAATCAATTAGCTGGATCATTTAGAAACTTTGCTATATTTTGATTTCCTTCTACTTCATACTTTACTATGGATCTATTCCAAATGCTCGTTGGCTTTGTTATATTATGCGAGAAAAAGCTGGTCACTAATAAAGGTGAAGGTGGAAAGGGATTATTAATGAGTTTAGATTGATAACTAACTTTCTACGCAAAATGTTGAGAGTTACCCATAAGTCAGGTCATTTAATTAATGGACTATTTGTATCATTTGTTACTTTCGTTTAAGAAGCCTTTTTTTTTTTCTCTAGCATAATTCACTAAGGGAATGGAAGTAACCACAAAACTAAGCTTCAACTCAACTAAGAAAGAAAGGTTGCATGAGTGCATGCCTGCTTCCATCTCGCTTACTGCATGTGCAAGTCGCATCAACAAAGTAAATTAATAAACAAACCGAACAGGTTTTTGTAATCTTGCAGTAAATATTCGTTGTAAATATTCATTCGTTAGTAAATATTCATTGAACAAAGTATGACCTATATCCTTTTCATTGGCTTATTATGAATTTTATCATACTTGCATGTTGCATGCCTGATCATTATTACTTGATGTGGTTGTGGACAGCCATACTCCGGCTTATCTCCACAAGCAAGCAGATTTTAAATTAACTGAACTTCTTTTACGCTATTTCTATTCCATATTGAAAACGAAATTAAGGTTATCAACGCGGCTGTTATTTCCGTTAGTCCTCAATTTATAAGTGAGTCGTAGTGACAGCTGTTGGTTTATTGCCAGAACCAAATTTCAGATTGGCAAACTGAACTAATTGAATTCGATACTGAGCTTCACTGCAGGCAGATGATCGCATTTGACATTACTGATTAAACTTTCTCGATAAAGACACGGAAAGATTCATATGTAATTTTTATTTTTATTTTCAATTTTCATAAATAATCACTTTTAAAATTCATTTCGCAATTATTACACCATGAAATTGACACCTAAATTTTATAAAATTGCATGACGGTAGATTAAGTCTCTTCTCTACAGGAATTACGCAACTTAATTTCTTTGATCATTCTATCGTCACAATATTCAGTCACAGATGTAATAGTTCCCTGAGTCATTCATCAGAACTAAGTTACAACTAATACAATTCTCAGGATTTCTAGGATAACTAATCTCTAATCAGATATTCATCAATCCCATATATTTGTCAGCGATATCAGCGATATATATCAGTATAAAATATAATCATAGACTTGATTTATTTTAAATTTGTTATTTCATCCTGTTTTGAAATTTCTATCAACTATTTTTAAACTTTTTGGCTAAGACTTTTCAAGATAAATTCCCAATCTTTAACCGCTATTATAAGATAAATGACTCAATAGATGGAGCGTGCCATATTGCTTGGCCAAGATTTCAATCTTTCTCGAAGAAAAGCGGATCCACCACTTTTTAAATCAAATTCATTTGTTTCAAAGCCTATTTGT
>NW_018108295.1:0-14460 GCF_000183805.2 Loa loa | reverse complement strand
CTATCGTCACAATATTCAGTCACAGATGTAATAGTTCCCTGAGTCATTCATCAGAACTAAGTTACAACTAATACAATTCTCAGGATTTCTAGGATAACTAATCTCTAATCAGATATTCATCAATCCCATATATTTGTCAGCGATATCAGCGATATATATCAGTATAAAATATAATCATAGACTTGATTTATTTTAAATTTGTTATTTCATCCTGTTTTGAAATTTCTATCAACTATTTTTAAACTTTTTGGCAAGACTTTTCAAGATAAATTCCCAATCTTTAACCGCTATTATAAGATAAATGACTCAATAGATGGAGCGTGCCATATTGCTTGGCCAAGATTTCAATCTTTCTCGAAGAAAAAAGCGGATCCACCACTTTTTTTTTAAATCAAAATTCATTTGTTTCAAAGCCTATTTGTACACATCATCTTTTAATTATTAATGAAAATATTCACTTTCTATTCACTTTATAATGGAGAATCATCTTCGCGGAATCTTTTTTGACAGGTATCTGTTTTGAGGAATGGATTCATTTGAAAATTAAGTTCAGTTTTCACCGGATTGCATAGAATGTCTTTGATGTTCTCAAAAAGAGTGTCTCAAAAAGAAAAAGAGTGAACTAAGACGTCGTCGATATAGTTAATCAAATTTCCTCCGGTAAGTTAGTTTTCCGGAGCCATATAAACATGTAAATGTAAAAATCCTTGTTAAAAGTTATATTTCTGTAAATCGTATTGGAAAACCATTCGATTTTGTTATTCGGAACTTTTAAAATAATGAATTTTTTCAGCAAAATGAAATGGCACCATTTAGTGCAAATTAAGAAAATGCAATTAAGAATTCATGTTACCAGACTGCTTTATTCAAGAAAAAATTAAATCGAATCATCGTTATTGAAATACAATTCCATCGACATTCCATAAATTGAAACTTTTCAAATTCAAGTGCACTACGCCTCCTAAAACTTTCAGTTCATTGTCAAACGAATTTCAGCAAATTTTTTCTGAAAAGAAATTTATTGCAAATCTGTAACATTTCTCTTCATTCTCACATTTTTTTTCCTATCTAATAACAAATGTATTTGTGAGTTCCTTTCATTGGTATGCTCTTCTCAAGGCTATTACAAGTCTTCTCAACTTTTTGCAAAAAAGAAAAAAGATACCAGTACTTTTCAAGTGTCATCATTTTGCTAGTCAACATGTTGCAGTTTACGGTATATGACTCATTCCTTGTTTTTCATCATTTCAGTATGCTGTGTCGCACATTGCAAGATCTAACTTATTGTATATCTTATAATGTCAATTTTTTAAACGATAAAGGTTTGCTTCCTCCAAAACTTCCAACTCTCAGATTTTTTCATTTGTTAAAATGAGATAAAGGATTTCCTATCCTTCTATAGTGCAAACAGCTTACCATTGGGATTAAGTATAGAAATAAATCCAAACAGGCAACTTTTCATTTCAGAAATGGAAAAAAGCTTAGAAACAATGTTCATATATTTTGCAAAAAAAAGAAGGATCAATTCATTGCAGTACATGGAGCAAAACAATTTCGGAAGAAGTACACATTGCTAGAGGAACTTGGTCGGGGTGGATTCGGGATTGTTTACAAAGCGGAACGTAATGAAGATTGTGCACCAGTTGCTGTTAAATTCATTGAACATAAGCGAGTCAGAGAATGGACTATGGTCATTTCTCATTTTCAAAAACTATTGGTCAAATGCACATTTGCAATGAGATTTCACATTATTGCGATGTTCAATCATTTTTGAAATTTGCATTGCTTTTTACTATTTCTTTTAATCATTCCACTAAAAAAAATATTTATTTTATCACATTTAATTTTAAAATTTGCAGAAATGTAAACAATTAATTCCAACAGAGATTTGTTTGCTAGAGATGTGTCGCAGTGTACCGGGCGTCGTTCAATTAATTGATTGGTTTGCCAAGTATGGTATTTTTAAGTATCTCATCTTTGGCAATACTCCAAATCTCCAAATGATTGCATAAGTTTCTGGAAGGAATTTGAATTTTAAGAAAGCATTGTCTTTTGAATAGAAGTTAATAACTCCTAAGTTCTTTATGTTTGGCATATTATCACACCATTTGTGATACCCATCGTGAAAATTGTCTCAAATTTCAGAAACAAGGAGTGGTTACATTCTTTTGTCACAGAAATTTAATTATGAATGATATTTTAATTGTGAAGTTTATCTCAATATGACTTAAATGACAATTGGTATCACTTATTTCCTTCTACATCCAAGTGCCACTTTCTAAGTAGTGATTCATACAAAAATATATTGATTTCATTAATATTTTTCGAATTTTTTCATTTGGGTAAGTGAAAAAGAGTTGCAGCTCGAAAGGATTTCTGATTGTAATGGAACGACCGGAACAGTGCTTGGATCTGTTCGATCTAATTTCCGTTTATGGTTATTTGGATGAGGATGTTGCAAGGTCGATATTTGTACAGATTTTGAATACAACTTGCTTGTTATATAGCACATACGGCATTTTTCACCGAGATATTAAGGTGCATTTTTGATTTTAACTTCATTCTTCTAAAGAATCATATAAATAATTGATAAATCAATTTCCACTGCGGTAAAGGAAGAAAGATCACGTGTGTTTGTTACTATTATGTTTGAAAATGATTTTGAAATCTAATAAAATCGAAAATTTTACAAAGACAAATTGTGTTATTGTAGAGATATGATGTACTGCAGTTTCATCAAATGATGACATCTCTAAGATTAACAGAGTGTTGAATTTATAAAATGCAGTAATTAAAACAAATCTCTGTTTTCGATTACTGAAATTTACTAAATTTAATTGCGAATGTCAATGACTAATGCAAAGCTAAATTTATTGTTGCAGGATGAGAATATAATTATTAATATACATACAGGAGAAGCTATCCTGGTGGATTTCGGTGCTGCAGCACTCATTTCTGAAGCTTGTATCAAAGAATTCCAAGGTTTTTATGCAAATATCTGAATGTTGATTGTAATAGAATACGGCTTAAGCCCGAAAAGGTGACCTGAAATGACTTTTGTAGCAAGATCTCTTCACCGCTTCAACCATATAGTATATCTATATGCTATACTTATTCACCTTTGGATGTAGTGGCCCCCTTGAAGATTGCTTCTATGCGTAATTAAAGTAGCCAAGGAATAAACATTACACATGCCACATGCAAATGGGACATCATTACACCCAGTTATGCATACCTTTTTTAAATAGTGTATCAAGAAATTTAGGCCTGTCAATTGTAATGGTTGAACCAGCCACTTTTCAACAAGAATTACACCTGGATACTTGAAAGTTCGAATTTTTTTTCTAAATTTCAGGTACCCGTTCATATTGCCCACCGGAATGGTTCAAACGTTTAACATATAAGCCATTAGAAGCAACTGTATGGTCACTGGGTATAGTCCTATACGTCATGGTTTCTGGATGTCTGCCTTTTCAGAATGAAATCCAAATTTGCTTAGGCAGATTTACCATTCCAAAACACATCTCAAAAGGTTAGTTCATTTTATATGTAACGTTAATCTTTTTGTCTTGACCTTTACAAAGTTAATTTGCCAAATTTCTTTTGAAGGCCCTAAAATTGACTCTTCCAATCCTCCTCCAAAATCTCCCTTTCTTACTAATTTTTTTGACTAGTCATTATTGATTGAATTGCTAAAAATAAGTCACACATGTTTGATTTCAGACTGTGAAAATTTGTTGCGTCAATGTCTTGCAGTCACACCATCCAGACGACCGGACTTACTGGAAATTTTCAAGCACCGATGGTTGAATCAACCTACCACTGTGTATTCGGAACCGTTTAAGGTCGTGCTTCAGCGACATTTTCAGAGGAAGAAAGAAGCACAAAATCAAAACAAGCAGAAACAGAATAGGATTCAAGCGAATGGCAGCAAGAACTTCATCAACGACAAAAGTGCTAAGAATGAGTTCATCACAAAGACGAACCTTGCCACAAGTGGCGACATTTCGGTTGACGATAATCCTCCTGTCATGTAATGTTTAACTTCACTTCTGCTATCGTTTTCTTATACCAATTTCTGCTTTAATTATATAGGCTTTTACCACTATATGTTAATGATCTCTTCAATTATAGCTTCTTTACAACATAACATTTTCGTGGATTTGATATTTTTTTGCAGACCACTGCCATCTTATGCCAATAACGTTTCCAATTCTGAATTGTTGAAAAAACACCGCCATTATTCAAGGTATTCAGAAATACAATGGAAGTGCTTCATGTTTCTAAATATGTCAATTTAAATAGGAAAGAGAGAAGGAATAATAATCATAATAGATTCGATAGTTGCGTGACAAACAGTATACATTTATGAATAACAAACTTATTGAATTTATCTGTTTCGATATATGACAAGAATTGAGTTTAGCACTTTTTATTTCCCATTTCCAACATACTTTCAAAATTTTTTGAAATAATTAACACAAAGCACATTTCAGTTATGATAACGTTGTGATGAGCATACAATCAGATATGTTTGCTTTACGAGATTGTTATGAAACTGATAATAATGTGTTGGTACGTCCAATTTCTATCGCGGAAGAATCAGAGTACAGTGATTCTCCATTTTGTTCGGCTTATGAGTCGTTCTCCATAATCAGCACCGATCCCCAAAACTCCGAATCATATGTCACTGCTTTGGAGGATGACAGGTATCTTATTACTTAGAAGAAAACAAACGGTAAGGCTATGCACATCATATTGTCTACTATTGCGCCTTAATTTTCAGAGAATATTCGTTCCAAAGATCGAAAGAATTTATTGCAATTAAACATTCCAACAATAACTTGCGTGCTCAAACGTTATCATTCTGTGATAGGGGTACTGCTAACAATCACGAAAAGGAACAACTGGTGCAAGCAAACTGCCCAGACAGGCCTATAGAAAATATCTGTCTACCGAAAGTGATGATGAACTCTAGGCTGGTAGCAGAGCATTGGTTTCCTAATGTAGCAGCAAGTTTTAAATATGGATCTCCAAAGTTGCAAAGGTTTTCAATTTGTCAACAAAAAGAGCAGTTGCAAAAGCAAACAAGTGTTAGCAGTAACCTGTTAAGGATATTTAATGCTGAATCACGACGATCTTCAATTCCTACTATTACGACAATTGTTTCTAAATAAATTATTTCTTGCCAGTGCGTTTTATCAATGCAAATTTGCATTTCGTTTGGCAATCTGTTAAAAGTGCATATTTCAAAACATAGCAAAGCTTTATTTCTCTAAATCAGTGGAATTCGACTTGCTTCACTGAAATTACGTCTCTAAATGACAAAATGAACAGATATAATATGATGACTAATAATACCAATCAATATTTTATATAAAGTAACCTTAAGGAATATAAGTTTGAACTGGTATTATCATTACTGAGAAATTTCCCAAAAATTTCAACTTCGTCCCAAATTTGAGCGATATCGTGAAACCATAATATGACGTTTGCACTCCATGCTGACATTCTCAAAAGAAGTGAGATAGATTAGGTTTAGAATAGTGAAATGTTCTGGAATGGCGACTTGAATTACTTAAGATTAGAACTGTAAGGTGTAGTGAAAAACTTCATTGTGTTCAATTTCATCGATATGCTTTTAGGAGGACAAAGATCACATCCATTATTTGAACATACAGTATATAACGACATGTGTTAATGACAGCGTATTAAAATAATTTTGCTAGAATAATATAGGTGACTTGAGATCAGCCTAATGATCAAAATATGACAAATTGATTGAAGCATAACGACAATCGTCATCTTGATGTAAACTGATCGTTAAAAATCAATGAATACATTTCTTGATTTAATAATCAATTTAAGCTTGTTTATAGAAGAATCTAAATAATATTTTTGATATTGACTTCATATGAATTTAATTTCAATCAACAATCTAATTTTAAACTACGAACAACCAACAAATTTTTTCAAACTCTGGATTCAATTTGATTGATTCAAATAATAAAAAACAAATAATAAAAAAGCATAAAGTGCATATCTTGCTGCCGGAATGAAAATAATCATGATAAATTAAGGGAGATAACATTTATAACTTACTTTGCTGATAATGTTAGTTCGAATTAAACGGCCGTAGGAATGTTGCAATGGCCTGAAATTGGGAGCCACAAACTGAGGCTCTTTTTCTTCCGTGATGGTCCGTTGTAATTTTCTCCATTTGTTTAACTGTAATTCGTTGAAACTTGACATTGAAATGCCTTATTTAGCGATGGGAAAAAGAACAACACGTGGATTTATTAAATTTATTTTGGCTTAATTATTCAATTAAACAAAACAGTTTAGGCTTTAACAGCTTAATTGGGCTACTTTCTATCTTTGTTCAACCATGGTTCGTGTCTTTTGTGGGACTATGGGAACAAGTTCTACCAGAATATATATATTCATTCTGATCTTTCGGTCCATTTCCACAAAAAAGTTTACTTTACATTTGTCCGAGTGATATGAATTGCATGATTAAGTATGATCCAGGTGACTGTTTCATAACATCCTGGTGACGTCATTGATCCTTCGTATGTCACATAGTCTATTAAAGATGGGAATAATTTCCATACTTTCAATTCATGCAGTGCGATTCGCTTCTCTAAAATTTCTCTTATGCATTGCTACCAACTTATGGAATTCAAAATTCTGCAAATTATAAGGTTCAAGAGAGATCAGGTGATGAAGAAAATCGAATCATTACTTTTGAAAGGAACTTTTTCAACAGATTTGGTGATCTTCAACAGCTCTTCGTTAGTGTGTTCATCAATCTGTAACTTTCTTCTATCATTAAAAATAGTGGAAAACTGCTCAGTGAAATACAAATTTTGTTTGACTAAATTACTTTGTTTTTCTTTTTTCTATAGAGAAGTAATTTGAAATGAACCAATTACTTTGCAAAGATCAAATCTTTACTACAGTGACAATTGAGTCACTATAAAAATTTTACAAAGAATTGTTTCCAAAAATGAACAGTTAAAAAATAAAAGAATTGCAATAATCATAAAAGAATTATATCGGAAATTCAAGCTTGACTAGAACGATGATCGAAACAGCGGCGATTCCACGTGGCAACGTCAAAGCTGTTGTAAAATTTGCATACAAATCGATGTTATATGTTATCAGTTGAATCTGAAAGTAGGAACAATTTACATTGTTTTGGTCACAACAGTACACTATCCTTTAGTATAGTTTCCAGTTCATTACCTTCCGACATTATACTTATCTCTTTCAATTGACCTCTTCATAAGGTTACATCGCTTTGATTGGATTATTTGTTGTTTCAGAATAATTATAATTTGCAATATATATTCGGCATTTTCAACACGAAAATTTATAACTTGGAAATGGAGGGTAAAAGAGACCTCCATAGGGAAGCTTCTTGAATTGATAGCATGTTCCGAACCTGTCATATCATCATTTGAATAATGAAAATCGACCCTTTGTAAGCGGTACTTATAAGGATGCAACGGTCCACCGGTAATGTTTATTGAAGAGGAATGAACGTCATAAAGTACTCGCAATCGTGGCATTTGACCTATGTTTATCATTTCAGCTGTTACCTGAAAACTGTTGTATTGTTTTATTGTGACTGCAGTACTTTACGGAGGACATTTCTGACAAAATGAAAAATAGGTAAAAAAAATGCACTTCTTGATCCAACCATCGATTTATAGAAGAATTAAATAATATTTTTCGTGTTGACTTCATATATGATTTAATTTCAATCAGCAATTTTATTTTAAGCTTTGAACATACAACACATTTTTTAAAATATCAAACCGACAAAATTGATTTCAAGCTTAAGGGATTTCTGTCAAAGTAAGAAGTCGCATAGACCTGAAAAAGTTCTTCCGATATGCAACACAATCAGTGAGTAAGCTGACAGGAATGGAAAATATCCAATCCCGTTTTGATATAAGTTTCATTTCATCTAAATTTTGATCAAAAACTAATATTCTGATTTGATTCAACTTGAAATCTATTTTTTAAAGCCTGTTTTAATGACAAAAGTACAAAGAGTTGAGCGTTAAAAACAAGTGCTCGTAAAATTTCGTCTAATTTAGACGGTATTTAGTCTTTCCATAGAAGCATAGACGTCTTTCAACCATAAAACGTAAAAAGCTTACCGGCACTTGATCTATTTTAATGTCACTTAGTCGAGGATCGAATAAGATCGATGCAGGTTTGATGTTTATTGGCGACTGCATTTTCCCTTTCGCACACATCTGCCATTTTTTGCTCAATAAACCCCAGAAGTCGGGTCCTACAAAAATTCGAAAATTCCACTTCAAAATGTAATGAATTTTTTTGAAGGAAAAAATGAGACGAAGTATTTTTCGATGGTTATTGAGTTTTAATATAAAATTTATGTGCACAATAAAATTACCTCCGAAAAGGTCATTATCATATGTCCATGGATAATCGTTCATTCTTAATGCCCTCAACTGTGGATAAAACGTTGTTAGGAATAAAATAATGATGCATGTCATGGCTGCACCACCAAACTGATATCAATCTATCTATCCGGCAGCAATCATATGATTTTTGTCTGATTCCGTTTAGCATTATCATTAATCATTTTGGTTGTTATAGGCATAGGATGTGACCAAGTCAGTGCCTATGTTGGAATTTTATCACGGAATAATAGCAGGAATAGCTGTAAGTCATCAAAGCACCGAATCCTATTCAGGAATTCTCGAACAAATAAAACAACGTTGTTTCACGTTTTGACGGATAATTTCAATCTGGAAACTAGAAAATACATGAAATCGGTAGATCGGTAGACTTGGAATGATTGGTCAGATTGTGATATCGAATGATACGCAAGGAAGTATTTGTAATTTCAATGGTATTTGAATAAATATTAAAAAATTCTTTAAATTTTAGATACATTAATTAAAAATGGAAAAAGTATATTCTTGTGGATAGGAAGAAATTAGCAGAATTTCAATTTTAAATTGGAGAACATGTTCGCAATTTGTACGATCACGGTTGTGCTAAACTGAATAAAATTAGCTTCGTATAAGGATGGAGCTTTCTGTGACTCACTCATTTCACCTCATTTTCATTCGCTAAATTCAATACTAATACAAGCAGAGTGAAACAGCTCCGCCTAATCAATTTCAAATTCATCAACATATAAATGCAAATAAATTCTTCCGTTCTTAAATGTCGTCACTTACTTGGCCAACTATTCAAACGCTAAAAGCATTGAATTTAATTTAAAAAAATAGTTATTTATATTGAAGAGATAATTAGTCTCATTCAATTCTTCATTCTCACTTTCATTTGATGTTTGCACTTCATTAAGTTATATTTGAAATAGTTGCAGAAGAAAAACTATATCTATTTGAATTATTGCCTTTTAGGTATTTCGATGGTTTCAACGAATTACATTAATAGCATTAATTAGACCCGAGTATTCGATTATTGGTGCATCATGCATAATATTTGGAAGTAACTAGCAAGCATAATATTTGGTTACAAGCCTTCTGTACTTTTAAATTTTCGTTAAAGTCAAGTAAGCTAGTCGAAATCGAAATCATTTAAATTTCTAAAATTCCTCCTAAAAAATTTCAATTACTCGAGATAGTTTTTTGCTTGTAACACGAAATTGTTCCCAACAACAAAAAATAGATGGCAAGAAAATCTGATAATATAATTGATTATTTCAAGTAATGAAAAGATATCAAGGAAACAATGTAGCGCAAATTAATTGAAAATCATTAATCATTTAGGAATTAGGTGAGAAAAAATTTTTTATGGCTAAGGAAATTCTCTTCGACAAATACATTAATTTCCATTTAATACTGCACTGCTCGAAATGCAACTGAAATGCTTGGAATTAAAAAAAATTCAAAAATCTAGGAGAAATTATTTTGATATCACTCAGTGATTTCACTAGAAAATGAATGTATCATAACTCCGATTCCTTTCTATCTGGAGATTTCAATCAATTTTAAGAAATGAAACGAAAAAGCTGCAATTATATAAGCTTCATTTTAGATCGATTGCATGCTTTGAAGACTTTCTAGAACACTCCTTCACAAATATTTTCACTCATTTTTTCACAACACTTTACCAATATATGAGAAATGAAATTGCATTCCAGTCAAAATAGTCCTATGATCTGAAAGGAAGAAAAATGTCAATATCCAACTAAGTTAGAATAATTCCATCGTAATTTCCGACGTTATTACTGAAAATTAAATTTGAATGATATAAAATGGCTCTTTGAACATTCGCTTTGAAGAATTTCTACTTCAGAAAAAATATCTGACGCACTAAAATTTTTTTAAATCTTTCAGATACTATTTTTTACTTAATTATGTCCACTTCTAACTAAATTTACCGTACTGCACTAACTAATTATAATTCATTTTGAAGCTTTCGAATAAATTTACAAGAAATAAATTCTGGGAAAGATTTTTTTTCAACTTTTTTTAAAAGAAAGACTCTCTACTTCCGTAGTGATATATATGTGAATAATTAAAAGTACTATAGCACTTTTAATGATCCATTAATGATCCTACAGTAGCATTCCCCGATTTTTAGTCTAATAAACAACTTAAAATGTTAGAAGTGTGCATAAAGTAAGCAACAAATAATTATATTCTAGTTCTCATTGGTGCTCAAAACTCGACTTGGGAAAGTCGAAACGAAGTTAACAGTAATTGAGACTAAAAATAAATTTGTGTTAATCTAAAGTTTTGCGCAAAAAAAGTGAATTGGAAACCAATTCAATGGAATAGGAGAGTTTACTGTAGAAAGATCAATTTACGAGAAATTTGATACTGCATAAACAATTTTCTCGCGCATTCTAATTAATTTAAAGCGGAGTGCTCAATGAAATATTAAGGGAATTGAGGGAGGAGGCATGGATTGCATGCATAAGTATTAATTGCTAAATTTTTGGATATCTTTGTTTACCTATTATTAATCAATTCTTGCACGTAATATTAAATTTTAATCATGAAATGGAAGCAATCTGACACGGCAAATTAATGCAAAAAACAAATAATCTTAGAGAGGGAAATAGCGAATGAAATGTAAAATGACCAGAAGATTAGTGACCACGAATGTGTTTTGGATCGAAGTTTAAACATTATTAGAAGTTTTTTAAACTCAACGCTTCAATTATAAACCGCTTGCAAAATGTCATTTGGGAAAAAATTGGCATAATTTTAATGTGTTTTCTATCGGTACTGTTGTTTGTTCTACTTCTATTAGTTCAATTTAAATTCATTACTGAATTGGCATTTTCGATTTAGAAGTTATTGATGTAACCCCAATCTTTTTTAATATTTTTTGAAAAATATAGGGAAAAATTCGACTTTTAGAAGTAAAAATCAGGAGGGAAAAGCAAAAAGGAGAAATTGACATTGCTGAAATTCTTATAAAGGCGGAATTTGTCGAGTAGAAAGAGCTAATAATAAATATAAAATATCCAATAAGGTGTAAACTTCAGCTTTTTTTCAACGCTTAAATAATTCCAACAAAATGAAAATGACACTTCACCGCTTTATATGATGGTGATACTTCTAATCATTCAGACGCGGTAAAAGAAAGATTCAAAACTTGAAATAGAAAAGAATAGAAGGAATCGGAATAGACGAAGGTTTCAAGGATGCTAACTGGTAATTAAAATAAATTACTGCTATATACGCAGAAACTCGTAGCTTCTCATAATTATAGATCATCAAAAAGCTTTTCATAATTTAAGGAACTTTTCACAAAATAACTTCAGCAATTTTAAACGATTATCGCAGAAAGTAACCATCGTTTAATCTTATTTGTTTAATGAAAAATAAATTTTTGAAGAATATAGAAAAGTTTTAATTTTTAAAAATATTTTGTAAAGGATTTCGAAGAAAACAATTAATGAAGGAAATTAAATTTTCTGAATTTAAAAGCTGCAGCTGTAAGTTTCCTTAGATTAAGTTATGCTTAGATTTTGAAAAGGCATGAAAGTGGACAGGGATCAACTGGGAATGAAAAAATGACTGTAGCGCAAAGCGACTTCCAGATATATTTCAAATGAGAAGACTAAGAAAAACTAGAAGAAAATTTTTATAACTTATTCAGGAAAGTTGGAAATCGGAAGCAGAATTACTCCTCTTGATGCCACTAACATAAATATTGTTTTCCTGTCAAATACTTTCTCGTAATTCTTCCCATAATTTTAAGTTGGATATGGCTACAGTTTGACTGTTCTTTCATAATAAGGTCAATATTTTATATATTACTTCTAATTCTCTCACAAATTTTATAAATAACATTCAAGTAGTTAGAATTTCCTCTCTTACGAATATATTATTTTTCAGATATGAGAAGTGTCACGCAATCACGCAATTTTTTCATTACTTCCCGTGACATCGATGAATTTGAAGAGACTTATTCATGAAGACTTCTTTCTCTCTAGTGCTTATTTTTCTTATCTAGGAATTGTCATACCTGTAGAAGTTAAAAGTTAAATGGCTTCATTGGCAATAAATTGAAAATTAGAAGAGACTTATTCACGAAGTATTAAGTTAGTAGTAGCTAAATTAGAAGAAACCTTCATGAAGTCAGTAGTGACTGAATCAATAGTAGCTTGGTCTGATACAATTATGAATTTTAATGAGTGAACACTGATTTTATTTTCAGTCACAAAGGATTAGATTTTGGAATCTTTTTTGTTTTTTAATAGTAATGTGTAATGGATTTAAGGTGAGGAACCACAGTTGTGATATTCTTAAAAAAAAAAATTTGAAAATGAAGTTTAAAGTTTCAGGAGAGAAGCAGAAAATACTATTTGATGACTTAGTGCTACTTTTTCCTCCCAGTAAGCCTGTTTCTTCACTGTTTGATAAAAGTTTTACTTCTTTTAGGAGGAGATTTTCCGTAAATTATCACATTGAACCGATGTAACTGATTCCTTCATGTATCGATCACTTTATTTGGGCGACATTAGAGATGACCAAAGTGATGTTCAACAACTACAAACGCCCACTTTGAATCAAAGAAAAACGAGTAAAATGTTCTATAAACTAATATAATTCTAAATTCATATTATTTCTAATTTTCAGGAAGACTTTCAGAAAGCTCCATTGAGCAGTAAGTCATATGCAGGAAACTGAAAAGAGTTGATTCTTCTGGCGGTCCTGATTCTGTTACTAATATATTCATTTTATGGTCAATAATTTAATCCAATTCGAAACCTAGAAACAATTGAATCATCCGTAGTTGGTTCCTTAATTTTTAATATGAAAATACTTCACTTAAAATATGAAACTGCCGTGAGTTAGGTGTTAATTAAGAGCTTAAAACATAAATAATGGCTTGGTTTGAATATTAAAATTTAAAATTTTTAAAATATTAAAATATTTTGAAAAAACTTTAACAATATTATAGGTGATTTTCTACTTATTCAAGTAAACAAGCTTTCTGCCGAAGACCGTGAATTGCTATGCGAAACGTTTAACTTAATTGAAAAGGATTTAGTATCGAATGGTCTCAGAATATTTCTCGAGTTAGTTCTTGTAAAATACCGAAGTTTATTTATTTGTTTTGCATAGATAGATATTCGAATGTCCTTTTCTATTCATCAGTTATGAGTATTTTTGAGTCTGTGGACGTCTTCTTTCGTTTCGTTATTTTCCAAGGCTATCTTAAAGTTTCTAAAATATCGCCGTATGCTTGAAACTTTCGTTCTTGTGCATACTGTAGAGAAATTTGGAATTTATAAGATCATTGGGGTAACAGTGACGTGAGTTACTGAACATTTTAATCCTATCATTATCATTAAAATGTATCCCATCTAAAAGTATTCACAAGTAATGGAGGGTTGTTAGAACAAGAACATTTCGCTAATGAGGAAGGTCATCAAAGTCAAACCCATCGAATTTGAAATCTGTTGAGAAATAGTTTTTCTCTTGAACTCCTTTCTCGGCGATACAGATTTGTTCGGGAGGTAATATTGTTCTTGCACAATATTACTAGTTAACAACAAGAAAAAGGGTATAAAATATGCATGTATATAACACGATGAATTGGTAAGCAATGATAAACGAGTTATACAAAAAGCTAGTAATATGGTCAACTAACAAACTCCTTGTCGTTAACTTGGACAATAATTTGACTGTCGGTAAGTTTATAGGTCGTTGAGTTGGGAATACGTTACGGGAAATGTATTTAGTGGATAGAAGAATATCGTAGTTTGTTGTCCAATGGTGGCGGATATGCGAAGATATCGTTGGTTGTGGGTTGGTGGCGGAGGATAAGCGATGAGATGTATTGTCTGCTCGATTGTAAAACTGAACTCAACTATCTGTCTCGAGATCTTTCATATATATATAAGGATTAGGGAGGAGCTTTGTAAGCTCTATCGGGGCTACAAGATTTCGTCACCCCGTTTGTTGGATATTACGGAAATTT
>NW_018108294.1:185916-191277 GCF_000183805.2 Loa loa | reverse complement strand
ATTATTATTATTATTATTATTATTATTATTATTATTATTATTATTATTATTATTATTATTATTATTATTATTATTATTATTATTATTATTATTATTATTATTATTATTATTATTATTATTATTATTATTATTATTATATTGTTATTATTCTTATTATTATTATATTGTTATTATTCTTATTATTATTACTGTTATTGGCTTGTAGTAATAAATTTTTAAAAAATATGAAATATCATTCGCGATGTAACATTCTCTGGATCATTTAATTGTCATTTTAATCTTTCGATTAAAAAGTAAAGTAATGGAATAAGAAATGATTCATAAATTTTAATCGTGTTACTACAAGTAATTAACCTTTACAATTAATTTATCTCCTAGAAGTAGACTTTTCAACTTTCGGAAAAAGAAAAAAACTGCATGCATTTGAAGTGTAACAGTAATAATTGTACCTTATTTGTACTTTACTTGCACCTTATTTCATTAATTTCTTTAATTAATTTTTAAAATTAAGACAATAATTCTTTATTCAGTCATGTATACGTGTTTTCAGTAAGTAATTGGCACTTCTATAAAATGAATAATTTTGACAAACAGGAAACGAAAAAAAAACGGAACAAAACAAATTTTGAAAAAAAAAAGAAAAAAAAACGACATAATTGAAAATATTACCAAATGACATTACTTTTGTAAAAAATAAAATTCTATTTTCTTCTGCATATATATACAAATAAAATGATTTCAATGTTAATAAATAATCAAATTTCCACAGTATTAATTAAATCATTAAATAATTAAGCCTATAAAATTAATGAAAAACGAAGTTTATCATTACAATATTTTGATGTAAAATAATAAATTATAATTAAGCTGATAGAATTTTTGAAAGATTTTTTGCAAATACAGATGATCTTTGTTAAATTATTTACGCTCAATCTATCAATGCATTTATAAAACAAAAATTTAAATTGAATTTGAATTAAAAGAAAAAACAAATACACTTTTGTTTTTCATGAAAAAAGAGCAATATCAAAGCACAATTTAGAGGTATTTGAAATCATATGAACAAAAATTTGAATAATTTAAGGCAAAATGCCTAATGTCCTTAGCTCTTCCTGTTGTCGTTGCAATAATGCTTGATTGGCTTCCAATCGAGCCTTCCGCTCCTTATTCAAATCCACTTCTTCACTATAAAAAAAAAAAAAAGTTGAGATGTAATAAATTTTTTAGTAAATTTTTTAGTTTTAGTCCACGCAGAAAAAAAGGAAAAAGTTCATTGAAAGTTCATGAAATTTTTTATAAATGACTGTGAAGTTCAAGTTTCATTCTTCATTTGTAATTAGCATTATTGTCAAAATGCTAATTTCTCTTTTCAAGTTTTAAATTTTACATTTAAGCTTTTATCGAGCATATTTACCGAAATATCGAATACCTTTAATTGGATTAGAATATCTTTTATCTTTTACCAAAATATCTTTGGCCGAATTAGCACACTGTCGCAATGCTAATTTCTCTTTTCAAGTTTTAAATTTTGTAATTGAGTTTTTACCAAAAAGAGCAAGAATTAATTTTGAAAACAAATATAATAAATTGTGGTTTAGGATGGATTAGATTCAGGTATTAATTAAATAATATCTGAAGTATCGTTGATCATTAATAGTAAATTATGCTAATCATGATGTTACCTTTTGTTTATTTTTGAAAATGGAAGATAAGTCTTTCGTAGAGCTTCTTTCTTTGCAATATACAATGATGCGCCATTCATATCATTCTGTAAAATTGAAATTTTCATTTTTCCTTGTTTACATGGAAGGACAACTTACCTTTGTTTACTTCTAGCAATTCTTGGATAGAAAAAAAACCAATTATTTGTTTTCAATTCCAATAAAATTACAAATTCAATTTGATTTGAAAATATAAAGAAATTTTATAGCTTAATGAAATATTTCATTAGCTAATTGCTTTTCAATAATTTTCGAAACTTTCATTTTACTATTAAATTTATGATTTTTCTGAAAATCGTAATAGAATAATAGATGGCATGAAGTACGAACTGAAAATTCTTCTTAACCAAAATTTATCAGTCTGATATTCAACAGAAAGTTGTAACACTATTGATTGCAAGAATAAAATTTGACAAAAATTACTACCTTTAAAGTATCATCGATCACTTTACTACGTGCGGAATTGCTCATAACTTTAGTATCTTCCGCTTTTGAAAGTTTTCGTTTAGATTTTGTTGATGGTGTCCTGGTAACAATCGGAATATGTGACTGAAGTTTTGGACTCCATTTTGCACTTCTATAATTGATTTAAAATTATGCATTATATCAAAATTTAAAGAATCTTCATTGGGATTTGATTGAATAGAGATTGTAAATAATTGATATAATTGATAAAATATAATCGAATGTCAAAAAAGGTCACCTTTGTGGTATGCTACTCCTGTTGTTGCTTTCATCTTTTAAATCATTAGCAGTGCCATTTACTTTCCTCACTTCTTTGCCCTCATTAACTTCATTAATCCCATAATTACCGGATAGTTTTTTCAACTGACTACATTTTGATCTTTGATTGTTTTCACTTGAAAGTGTATCATCACTAATTGTCATCTGAGGAATTGTCGGTGATGCGACAATTGGTGTAATACTTTCCATCATTTGCTTACCGTTAAGTTCATTCACCTCTGTATGACTGGGTATTAATGATGGTATTATGTCTGCAACTTGTTCAGGATTGTTTGAAAATCGGGTATCGTTACCGGATTTACTTTCAATAACACCTGCTCTACTAGTGTGGTCGTCTGATGCTTCAATCTTACCAACTGAATGATGGGAAATGTTGCGTTCTACATTAGTTACATTCAAGGTATTACCGGATACAGTATCTTTTTCAACGTAATTTGCATAAATGATTTGACTATTTGATCCATCATCTACTATTGGCGGTATTTTTACCGATGCGGCATTGTTGATATTAGAATTAGCTTGATGTAAATTGTTTTTTGCTTCATCAAATGTACCAATACAATTCGGCAGGTTAATTATTTCTTCATCACTTTGTTGACAACAATCATCTCCTCCTTGATCCTCTTCAAATTCGATCACAATTGAGCCACGTTTTGGCTCAATTAATTCACAAAATTCGACACACTTTTTTTTAATTCCATCTTTGATATTTGCATTTGAATAGATGTAATGGGATCGCTAAAAATTGTATTAATTAAATTTGATTCAGGAAATGATGAAAAGAAAGCGCAAATAATTAAAAATGGAAGGATAAACGAAGTATTCAGTTTAAGTATTTCTAAAACTTGACAGGTATTGTCACATCAAGCAAGTGACATTAAATTCTTTCATAGGAATTAATACGCAATCGGAAATGAATGTACAAGTTTACTTATACTAAAAAGAGTTATTGAATGATGGATTATGAGAATCAATTGGTATTAGAGGTTATATCTTTCCATATGTTCAACTAATAAGAGAATTTCCTGTGAATTCAGCTATCGCTTGGTAGTATTAAATTTCTTTTAATTTACTCTTATTTTACTTTAATAGTTTTCAGAAGCTTTCATTAAATTTTTTTAATTTCATTACGAATTATTATCATTACGAAAACTTACCTCAACAAATTCTGAAAACCCATTGCAATTAATTTCATCTACTTTATGGTTTTCTTGTGGTATCAGCGGAAGTAAGGGTTGCTCGTTATATGACGATGGAATCTGTGGAGTTGATTGCTGTCGTAATATGTTTGTTGGTTTAGACGTGGAATCTGATTTTGGATAAGTTTCAGAAGTTATAACACAGGGCGAGTTTTGTGGTTGAGGAGATATTTCGTTTGGAGAAGTTCGAAGGCTTCTCAAAATTGGCAGTGGATCATTAATTACTATGGTTTCTTCACTAATTACTGATCCCATCATAACCGGTATCGATTCAGTCTTTTCTGTGGAATCTGAGGATGGGTTAGATGACGCTAAAGTCACAGGAATCTCAGGAGTCGATGGCGGTTCTTCCTTAATGGTATTTATTACGGTTTGTCGTGGAAGTTGATATTTCTGTTTGGACATGAAGCTTCC
This sequence comes from Loa loa, assembly GCF_000183805.2. Classification (NCBI taxonomy): domain Eukaryota; kingdom Metazoa; phylum Nematoda; class Chromadorea; order Rhabditida; family Onchocercidae; genus Loa; species Loa loa. The sequence continues at coordinate 187,199 of NW_018108294.1, read as the reverse complement.
GCCACTTACAGCCTTATCGAACCTTAATAAGAAAGAAATGAACTGAATTAGTCTGTTGTTTTTTTCAAGTCTATAAATCGATGGATAATATTTTCAATGATGATTTTTGATCTGAACGGAAAGAATTTTTCAAGGACACACATTTGCGCTTTTTGTAATCGTAGAACCAAATCCGAGGTCGAATAACTTTTACAGAGAGTAGAAAATTGTTGAATGGAATTTGACGAGGTATCAGCATGTTCTATTGTTTCTGGACAATCTGACTGGGCAGCATCATTAATTATGGCTCTCTCTAATTCTAACCGAATCTGCAAATTGCTTTCAATAATTTTCCTGAAATTCTAGGAATTTTTCGAAAAAATTCGAAAACATACGCAAATTATATAATCACATTCAATATCAAAAATTATAAAGTATATTTTTGTAAGTTTTATTTAAATCTAAATTTAAATTCCGGTTCAATTCAATCTTACTTTTAAATTTCAATATTTGTAATCTGCGCTTAATTTTAATCGTATATTCGTAAATAACTCAAATTCATATATTTTGAATAGAAAGTAAACAATGTGATAAATCGTACTTTATAGGTTGAGGCACAGCTGAGAATTGTCAACGCATCACTAATTGGCATATTCTCAAAGGCTATTGTTAATTCTTTTATTTTGTCACCTGGAAAAATCGAAATCATTGTCGTATCACATAGTGTTCTGTGCGCTATAATATCTATCTGAAGTTGAAAAAAAAAAAGCTTTCAGGAACTTAGACATTTAACCGGAATTAATTACTACTTAAACAATTAATTGTTCATCAATTTCTAATAAAATGATCCGAAATATTTTATGCACCATAATATTTGTCTGAAATTTATAATTAATCGCAATTATGCAAAACTTTTTAACTTAATTTTATAAACTTTGATTTTTTTTTATAAATTCTTCGACATTTATTTTAGTAGTGTTATTTTTTTATTTTAATTAACTTACCAAAATTTTTTTTTAATTTTTTTAATAAACTCTTCTACGTTTAAAATTAGTAATGTATAAATTTTTCGAACGTTATTTTATTTCTAAATAAAATCGATGTAAAATTTATATTTCTCTATTTCATTCGTCATAAAAAAAAAAAAAAAACACACCAACGAAAATATTTCCGGAACGATCAGCCGGACCATTAGGCTCAACATAACTGATACATATACCATCCGATCTTTGGACTATTTGGAAACCCAGTGCGCTGGTATCTTTTTCTAGCAAGCAACGAACAACATCTTCCAGCTAAAATTT
>NW_018108294.1:181149-185747 GCF_000183805.2 Loa loa | reverse complement strand
AAAAAAATAGGAAATTGAAAAGTTAACACTGAAGGACTCTTATCAAAATTCGATATCACCTAAAATAGATTAAAATAGAATTGCATTACGATATTCATAGAACCCTTGGTTGAGAGATCATCAAGGATAGGTTGAGATCCTGAATATTGTCGTTGTTGCTTTGATTGAAGTTTTTGTTTTTCCACATGAATATCATTCGTATCATTGTCATCTTTGCATGTCAAAGAGCTACATGATGTCATCTGAATGTGAAAATGATTCTTTTTTAAAGGAATGAAAAAATTAAAAATTAAAACGATATTATGATATTGAAATAATTTTTTAAGCAATTGGTAGGAAAGTTCAAATAAATGACTTTTGATCAATCTAAATAAATTTTTTTTTCGTTACTTCTTTTGAATCTGTTACTTCAAAAATTAGAATTGAACGGTACTGTATGAAAGCTTATCGAACCTAACCTTATCTATAAATGATGGCAATATGATTGCTTCAACTGCTTTATTTTCCATTTCATTCATTCGTTCATTGTAAATAGTTTTTCCCGATTTTACCGTATTATTTTCAACTGTAGCTATCAAATCTGAAATTTAATTATTTTTAATTTATCATTAAATTAGATCTTTCAAGTATGATTTAAGTGGAATTAATTCTTTAAAGTCTTTTAAATCATAACATCAAAGTTTACTCATTTTAATATATTTTAATATGCATAAAAATTGTATCTATTCAAAAACCTTTCTTTTTTCTCCTTTTCAACCACTTATTCACAATTAATTAATATTAAAAATGAAATAATAAAAATAAAATTAGTTTTAGTCTATTTTATATGAATGAAATTAGAATAAAATTTTATTGCATTTCATGATATTGTGAAAAGAAAAGAATTCGATAAATTATTTTATATTATAAATTACAAAAATAAACCGACAAATGTGAATTTTTTTTCTCATCTTTTTCTTTTCTTTTTTCTTTTGCAAAGACATTTGTATTCGTTAAATTATTCGCACAATTATTACACACTTCATTGATTTTAATCATGGTAAAATGGCGGTGAAAGTTCATTGACCTTATTTTAAGTGTTACATTTTCTGATCATCAAAATATCTATCTCAAAAGAACTTTCTCAATTTAGAGTATTTGTATTCATTTTGTTACAAAATACATTTAATTATTAGAAAATTTTCAAATTTTTACATCTTTTTAAGATTTTTTTCCTCTTTTTTTTTTTACTATGGTAAAATGAAATAAAACTTTTCCGCATTTGAGATTTTTTTTTTACCCCGCAGAATTTATAAATGTATTACCATAATTAACCATTAATCATTAAACTGTCATTAAAAAAAAAAATAAAAAATAAAAATGTGTGCAAACCTGCTTAGTGCATGCATTAAGATGAGAGAGTTAATTTTACCATTTCAATTTCAAAGTATTATTTATGACAAGTAATTAAGCATTGCAAAATAATCGCAAAACTTAAAAACGAAATAGTTGCATAAATCAAAACTTTCATAATTAATAATAAATCTTAAAAATCAATTGCTGCCTTTTTAGCTACAAAGATTTTATTATGTTTAACTGAAAAACGAAATTACATTTTTAAAATGTTGCTAGATCCTTTATAAATTGAAATTTTTAAATAAAATACATTTGTTTCTACCAATCTTACTTCAAGTTTCTTTATCTCTTGCACTATTTTAATTAAGTAACCAATTTGTTGCTTTCTTTGGATTATCGTTTAAAAAAAAATCGATAAATAAATATTGATTATTTAATTAAAATAATGAGTGGTAAGAGGTGGAGAATTTGATAAAAGGGAAATTTTTTGATTTACAAGAAAAAAAGGTAAAAGAGAGAAATTTTTCTATACTCATCTAAAAATGAATTTCCATTTAATTAAACTAATGACTGAATGAAAGTTGACAAAAAATAAAATGAATAATAAATGTGAATGAAGAAACATAGGCTTTAAATTGAAGCGCATTTTCTTTTCTTTTTTTTTTGTTTCAAATAAAATATGGTGAAATGGTTTCGTAAGAATGAATTGATCAAATTTAAAAAAAAAAAAGCAAAAATATTATTTCCAATCAATATTTGATAAACTAAAAGCATTATATTAATTGTAGTGGAACTTCTGAAACTTAAATTCATCTCGGGAAAGTATCAGACGAGGACTGAAATACTTGAATATTTCATTCAAAAACATTTGCACAACAAATTTTATTTTATAATTGCAAAAATATTTCAAAAATTCTCATCACTTATACTAATAAAGAAATTTATTTTCATTTCACTTTTTCATTCATTACTTTCTTGAAGCAAATAATGAAATAGAAATAGATGCAATTAGTGAAAAATATATTTCGTATTCAAAATGAAATAGTACTGCTTTCAAATAATCACTAAATTAACATTCTATTTGCTAACTTCAATTATTATTTAAATAAAAAGTGAATTCTCAAAGTTGTTTGAGAAAATTCTGAACATTTTTTAGAGAAATAATAGCAAGCAAGAAATGAAACGCATTTAGTTTTATTAATTCGACAAAATTAAAATTTCATTTCATTAAAAATTTTTCTCCAAATTATTTTCCATAAGTTCTGCTTTATTTATGAATGTTATAAACACCAAATGAATAATTTTACTTTTTGTAATGTATAGAATGAAAAAAAGAATTTATAATTAATTAATTATCAGGTCATAACACACAATTAATTATTAGATCATAAGTTCTTAATTCCGAGTAATATGTTTCAGTCATCAGAGAATTTTAATTTCAAACTTTAATTTCAATAATTTTGATGTTTATGCTTTAAAGCGAATGAAAATATGCAGTGATAAGGATGTACAAGCGTTGTTCCAAAAATGGAAAATAAACATTGTCCCAAGGTGTCACAAAATTTTATTGTTACAAAAGGACATTTGAAATATTTAAAAATATCTAAAACTAAAAAATAATTTTAGATAATTTAGTAATTTTTTCAGAGTTTTAAAATTTACAAAATTTATTATTTATGCATGGAATTAATCGAACACATGAAAGAAAATTTTATTTTGGTTTGTAATGTTTGTTTGCATATTTAATTCGTTCTTAGGAGCTGTTGGATTAAAACTAATTTAAGCAACTTATACACGACAAATATACATTTAATTATTAAAATTCTAATCGAATAAAAAAATAAAAGAAAAAATTTAAACGAATTTTAGTTGATTAAAATAAAAGAACAAATAAAAGAAATTTTAGTTGACTATTTAATTTTTAATCGAATAAAAATTATTCTTTACTTCTAGATTTGATTATAAGAACATTTATGCTTTAAACTTTAATCGAATAAAAGAAAATTAAAATTGATTATAACAATATCAGAAGATTTCTATTTTCAACATTATGAGACATGAAAAGCACTTTTTTTTTGTCCTTTCTTTAGATAATAAATCAAAACATACACTTTGATTAAACCATTTCTTTTTAATTTCTAATATAATTTTCCTATTTCAGCATTTTGTCTTCTTACATATTATGAAATGCAGTTAAGTGAATGTTTGTCTTGTAATGTTCCTGATAACGATCGCATTACGATTGTACCGTTCTGCTGATTATTCAAATAAAATAAAATTCACTTTTAATTTCAAATTATCATTATCAGAAGTTATATTTCAGTCTAGATTAAAAAACATTACTTTAACAAGAAGAATAAATTCTTTTTTTCTGATAAATACATTCGTAATTTGACGCATATCAAATTCTTAAGTCAGAGTATAAGTTCACGTCACACGTGTCATATAGCTTTGAATTTACATGACACCTGTAGCATAACTTAATCTTTGAATCATTTATAGGAAAAAATTTAATCACTTCTTAACTTTCACTTAGCCTTTGTAACAATTTTTCTATAACTTTCCGTTTTTCAAAAAATCCTTGAAAATATCCAAATACTTATGTTTTTTTCCTTATTTTTTTTAACATTTGATAAATTATTTTATCAAAAAACAAAAAAAAAAAACTACTAAAAGTAAGAGTCAATATGCTAAATTTCATCATTTCATTTCTTTCTTTTTTTCAAATATTTCTTTTTTGACTTCCCTCAACCAATTCACCACTTTTTAATTTGTTTTTTTCTTTGAGTTAAAAAATTTAAATGATTTCAGTTGCACAAAATTGGAAGAATAAATTTACAAAATTCATTTTATTTTCAGGAATAAGGAAAAGTCAAGAAATTATATATTTAACATGTTGGAAACATTGCATTATTTTTGCCAAATTTTGAAAAATTTTTCAAATCAAAAATTTTTGATTATAAAAATATAAATTAAATTTCATTATATCATGTATTGTGAAATGGAAATGCATTTCGACATTTCTTTATCGCTATTTTTTAAACAAAATTTAAGATATGTTTGGATCATAAAATTGATAATATTGAATAGATCTAAAATCTCACTTATAAAAAAAAAAAAAAAATACTTTACCATAAAAAGTACATGTAAACAAGAAGCAGTCAGATATTTCTTTTACAATTTTTTGTTAGAATTCTGTAAAGTTATAAAAAAAACCAAAATTGAGTAAATCATTGAGAAAGTTTGAAATTTTCAAATTTTCG
>NW_018108294.1:163349-180653 GCF_000183805.2 Loa loa | reverse complement strand
AAATAAAAAAAAAAAAAAAAAAAATTACTAAAAAATACTTTACCATAAAAAGTACATGTAAACAAGAAGCAGTCAGATATTTCTTTTACAATTTTTTGTTAGAATTCTGTAAAGTTATAAAAAAACCAAAATTGAGTAAATCATTGAGAAAGTTTGAAATTTTCAAATTTTTCGAAGAATAAATTAATTTTTAAATTTAACACCTCACTTTTATCAATTGTTCGATTTCGGTAGAAATACCATAGCAGCATTGCGATGCCAATAACAGCAAAGAATGTTGTAAATGATGTGACAAATATGATACCAGCAATTTGACTTGCTGTAAAGCAATTCTCTTCCGCCAAAATAACATCCGGTTCAATAATCAGGAAAATTGATAGGAATATGAAGTAGGATTTAGTTTTATCATTTCTCTTTCTACCCAACATAGTAGTTATAAATAAATTTTTGTTATCCAATTATCACAAATCATGTAATAAAATATTTTTCGTATTATAATTATGAGATCGCAATTAGTGATAGCGATAATTATTGAATGCTTTTGTAATGAAGGAGTAGTTATCGAATTGCCTTAGGGAGCAAAAATAATCTGAAAAAGAAAAGAAAAAGAAAAACTTGATAAAGCAACTATCACACGCAGTAATATATTTACAAATGTCGAACACAATCGTGATAGTGATGAGTAGTAGTAGTGATAGCAACAGTGTTATCGGCAATAGTACCATTGATGATAATAAGACGATGTCAGTGATAATCTATCATTGGCACCATGTTGTCAATAAACTACCTGTATAGTAGGAAACGCTAAAGAATTACATACACACATATATACATATATATATATATATATATATATATATATATATATTTATGTATATATACTATTGTCAGAAACGAAATATCATCAAGCTCGTATAGATTGAGGCCAAAATGATTTCAAGGACAGCTCGAAATGACTCCTTTAATTTCACTGATATTATCACTTTTCACACAATACTAGATATTAACAATAACAACAATAATAACAGTATTGATGACAACAGTAACTAGTAATAATAGTAATATTAGTAACAACAGTAATATTAATAATATAGCTAATAACAACAACAGCAATATTTGCTGGCAAGCAGTTCTCTTATTATGTCACGTGATTTCTCTTTTTTATTTAAATTTTGAGTAATTTAAAAAAAAAAGCAATTAATGAGCATTACTCGACCTTTAACCCTTCATTTCAATACTGATTGTTGCATGGGTTTAAACTTTAATTATCTAATTGTATGATAATAATAATATTGAAAAAGTATCACTTTAATGATGCTTAAAAAAAAGTAAAAAAAAGATCAAAATATGATCCATGTTATTTGCATATTAAATATTATTTGCATATTAGAAATTTCTGGAAAATAGAATCTTTTCATTTAACTCTACAGTATCTCTGGAATTTAAGCAGCTCAAATGAGGACAATGACATATGGTCATGGTTTATATCCGAGCATTTGGACTGATCAAAATAATAATGATATTTCAATGGCCACAGAAGAGAAAGGAAAGTTTGTATAGAAATGATGATAACAAATTTTATTAACATCAAAATTTTCCTTCTCATGCTTTCCATCTTTATGTTCTTCTTTTCGCTTCCTCTTTCCCTTCTATCTTTTCATTTTCCTCTCAATTCTTACATTACATTTTACATTTCCGAAAAAGGATTAGGAAATTAAATTAAATGATTTGTGATTCACAAAATAGATGAACTTAGAAATTACAGTAGCATGAATTAACAAATGTTGAAAAATGACAAATTAGTGAAAATAATAGTAATCAATCATTGAAACTTTTGCATAAATAACGATTATTATTAATTATTAATAAATAGATATAATTAAATTAAAAAATTTAACAATTGATAGGAGCAAAATTATTTACTGATCAGTAGGTCAACTTGAATAAATGTGCCTTATTTTGTAATGAACAGTATGAAGAATGTATGTTGATGTGATGTGATGTGATGCGATTTAATTTATTATCATTTTTAACTTTTAAATTCTCATTTTTCATCTGTCCTTCTTTTTTTATTTCCGAAATAAATTTTATACATTAAATAAATATTATTAATTAAATGGAAAATATTAAAACATAAAAATATTCCATTTAATACAATAATATATATATATATATATAAAGAAATGTTTAAGATATAGGAGGAAATAAGTGAAAAGTAAGTTAATGTATTCTTAATTTTATCGTTTATCATTTTAAATTATATGTATATACAGTATACAAAGTACACTTTTAATTTTAATCAATTTTATTGGCAATTTTTAATTGTATTAATTTATTATTAAACCATCTTAAGTAGGCTAATTCTAGTTGACAGTGTTGACAGTTTTTTCATTAATAACAGAATCGGAAAAATTTCCATAGTTAACGATACGAAGTAATCTTTTTAAAAAATTATATTGAGAATATGATGAAAAGAAATGAAAGTATTACAATTGAAGTAATGGATTGGAATAATGTAAACAGTAAATTTTATTCATAAATTTTCAACCTTTTGAAATTTTAGCTAACAAATGGTGAGAGAAAAAAAGAATTAAAATTGTTTGAATTTTGATAAATTTCACTTACGTTATATTAGAAATGTTTATTTTAGTAATTTTAAAAGCAAATAAAACCATATTTGACATTATAAAAAATGACAATAAAAATCGATCAAATTTTACACTGATGCAAAGGAAAAGAAAGTGCTGCAGTATAATGTAAAAAAAAGAAAAAAAAGGATGATAAAATATTATAGGTTTTAATTTCAGTTAAACTTTTAGAATGAGAAAAGAAAAAATCAAAAAATAAAATATTTCTTCAGTGAAAGACAATGAAAAATAAGGATGTTAAATCTAAATCAAAAATTTCATTTAATATGCTTCCCTTTGTAAGAGTCAAAATTTTTAATTAAAAAATCTTTTAAACTTTTCTTTTTTAAAAAATCTTTTAGAATCTTTTAGATTTTTTAAGCAATTAAAGTTAACACTGCCTTTTCCTTTATTTATTTATTTACTTTTTTGAATAATTAATTAATTGATAAAAAAATTCATTATAATTTTACATAGGAAATAAGTCGATATTGTCAAGAAAGAACGATAAACTCATTTTTTGAAAAAAATAAAACATTATCATTCCAGTTCATATAATCATAATGATATATAAAAATGGTTTAAATTATTAAATTACAAAAGGTTTCTCGATTGCTGATAATAAAACAATAATAATTCTGCAATAATTTATGCATATTAAATGCACGCAAGCATGTCTGCATGCTATACGACTTAGAATAATTTTTTAATAAAATGAAAAGAAAGGAAAGCATATCCATTTTACAGAAAGATATTATTTTTAAATAAATTTCCTTTTTATTATCTTCATTTACCGCTCATTTTTTTTTCTTTTTAAACTTGACACTTTATTCCAAGGCTTCACTTTTCACCTCTTCTCCTCTCTCTCTCTCTCTCTCTCTCATTCATCGTTCCTGCTTTCCGGATGATGATAATAAACTGCTAAAAACCGGCTATTAATTTAACAAAAGCATTAATTGTAAATCAATATCTAATTATTTTAATGTAATTAGATGATTACGCTCATTAATGATCATTTGGTGATGATCGTTGTGAAATCAATTGTTAAAAAAAAAAAAAAAAATAGACATGAATATAGTAATAAGTACAGGAGTAGGAAACTTGTTTAGATAAGAATGATATAACATTCGCATAAATGACCGTTGCAATGAAATTCATTTATTAGAGGTCAAAGTGAATTCAATGAGAAAGGAATATTTTGCTGATCATTTGAGGACACAATTTGTCGTCGCGATGACATTTCCCATTTTTCGTCTCATAGAATTTCATATGGATAATTTAACTTGATATTATCTGTAATAGCAATAACTACTATTATCAATATGTAATTAGACAATACTTTACAGGAATACATCCAAAAGAGCTATGAACATATCTCATAGTAAATGTTGGATTAATCGGATTAACAATAATATACCGGATATGTTAATAATTAACGGAAAATGATGAACAAATCGAGAATCATTTCTGATTCTTTTTGATTATTTTTTTTTTTGCAAAGATATTTTTTAAAATAATTGTTGCACATAAATGATATCCTTAAATGCCGTAATAGTGATAAAATCACAAATTTGATTATTTGAAAAACTTTTTAAAGTTTTAATTTCTTTTTACCAAATATTCTGCCAAGTAATATTTTAAATGAAAGTTAGGAATATGAATGAATATTTGAACAAAAATAAATTTGCACTGAGAATTAAAGTAATTCATGAAATAAATGGTAAAAGAAAATTAATAATGCACTGATAATAAATTTCAAGTAAGTGGTCAATTTATTTTATTGCTTGATTAGATTTTAGCCTTTGTATTGATTGTTAAAATAAAAAATTGTACAGCTTATATTTAAAAAAATTTTGGATTAGCCAAATTTTATATTTAATATTAACTTATTAATGAATTCTAGGAGCCCTTTTTAACAGAACTTATAAAGGAAATTCTTTGGAAAAGAGATTGAATGCAAAAATTTTGCTATTTGAAAAACTTCTTTTAATGAAATTTTAAAAGCAAAATAAAATTTTAAAAATAATAAACAAATTAATATAATTAAATGACAAATATGATAATAATGTTCTTTGATTTAAAATATTGAATTTTTAAGTATAGAAATGAATGATAATATGGAAGCATTCCTTTGCCATAATTTTTCCATCTTTTTTTTTTTTAAATTCATGAATGAAATGAATTTTTAGTTGTTCAGATTTGACAGTAGGATTTTACTAATTGAGATATTTTTGATTTCATTCGAGAATATCGAGTAAACGTTTTAAACGTAAAGAAAAAGTAAAATTTAATTAAGGAAATACGACATCATAAATGTAAGATGATGAAAGATAGAAATGAGAGTGTCGCTTTCTTTCATGCTTGCTATTAATGTCACAACTCAATTAATACTTGAAATGTTGATGTCGGTTAGGACAATTTAATAACTTAAGAAATTTAGTAGATGAGACTAATCTTACCTTCCAAAACTTCAAAAGAAAATCAATTTTGAATTGATTTCCAAAGTAGTGTTTAGAATGAAAGATGACGAATTAAAAATTTGATTACACAAATGCCAGTAAAACCAGCAGGTGACTAATTTAAAATACAATGATACGAAATGAAAAGAAGAAAGATAGGCGAAGACAAGCAATATAAGTGGTACGAAATAAAAATCAGCAGTATTTGTAGAATGATTAATTGGAATTGACGTTAGAGGTCAAAATTGTGACCTAAAAATTACTCTCAACCTAGACCTTTAAAAACATGTTCCAAAAATTTAAAAAAAAAAAAGCAATAAGTGATTGGAAAGACGAAGTGCTCTTCAAATTTTAGGTTGTACAATAAAAATATCAAAATTCAAATTCAGATTAGAAAAGAGATCATTGAGAAATAATACTTTATTTAGCAGAAGTGAAGAAAACATACATATCATTGAATTGCAAACAGCAACAACTTGAAAATCATTAGCATACGAAGTGTTTTAGTTATTCAAAAATCAAATAATTAAATTTCTGAAATTATTCGAAAAGATTTTGAAAATAGCACTTTTTAGCCAAATAATAACAGTGAAAGTAAATAGTTATTTATAATAATTTGAGAAGAAAATTCATCAATTACCTTGTTAAATACTTTTTTTTTCTGGGTAAAAATTAATTTATGCTTGGATGAAATCTTGCTAAACCATAAAAATTTAGTCGATTCATTGATTTCAAATTATCAAGCAGCCATCAAGTACTCTTCACTTCAATGGTATGAATAAATTTGTCGAGCTGTTAAATCATTTTGCAGTCATCAAGTATTCTTCATTTCAATGATGTGAATAAATTTATCTAGCTGTTAAATCATTTTGACTGATGGTTTGATGAAGAAAGCTTAAAAAATAAAAAATAAAAAAAGAAAAAACAAATTAAAAAATACGAAATGTCAGAAAAATATTCATTTTCATCCTGCAATAAAACTAGCAAGTGTCGTCATTGTTTCACCTTTGGAAAGAATTTCGATTCAAAGGTAAAATTTATAAATTATGTAAATTAATTTGAACTAAAACGAATAGATTTTTCTTGAAATTTGCTTACTTCGTATTTAATTATAAAACTTACTGATAAAACAAACAAGTAAATACAATCGAAAGATATAAATTTAGGATAATGTGATCGTATTGATTTGCTCACTGTAGATGAAATGTAATAATGAATATCGAATAATAGATAATTTGTGATAAGAAATGATAGTGTGAATTTTAATCTAATTTAAATATCAATTGTTTAGTGTGAAAAACAGTGATTAAGCACAAGAATACAAGTGTTACTTTCCTTTACCAATTGTAGAAACGGAAGAATATTTGAATTGATAGCTAGCTTAATTCGATATTTGTCACAGGTATGAGAAGTAGTAAATTCACTTAATAAAGAGAACGATTATGTAAATTGTAAGGAAAGTATCCTAAAATTGTTCTTAAAACCTTCAATAATTGATGTTATATCTGCTTAATTGAAGCATAGAAATTGAATGGATCCTTCAAAATGGTTCTTACTGCGATAAATTAAAATGGTACTAAGAGTTGAACGAAACGTTGCATTGTATTAATTTTAACAATAAATAGTATTATAGTAATAACAGGTAGTTATTATAATAAATAAACAGTCTTATAATGATAGTGGATAATGATCATAATAAATAAACAAATAGTTTTATAGTGATAACGGATAGTGATTAAAAATATATATTCTTGAAATACGAAAAGGCTAGATGAGAGTTGAACAATAGCATTGCCCACAAATGGTATAATTATTAATTATTAATTAGTGTATAACTAAAATTAATTGAATAATTTTAATTAGACAAAAAATTTTTGGCAGAAATGAAATGAATATAACGAAAGAGAGAATTTTTCCTTTTGGAATTAAAATGATCACTAAATGTATTTTGTATTTATGATAATATAAATGTCATTTAGTGTATTTGTTAGCATATATTAATTCAGGATAAATTTATTTCACCCATTGTTTGTGTAAACTTTACATTAAGCACAATTTTTTTTCCTTTTTCTTCTCTTCTATTTTAACAATTTTTCTTTTTCTTTTTTTAAAGCTATAAAGAGCAATTATAAATAAAATTCAAATGAACAAGATTTTCGACCACAAATTTTCATGTTTCATATGCTTTAGGAATTTTTTTTAAAAAAATATTTAATTCCTAGTTCTTAAATATTTAATTCTTAAAAAAATTTTTAATTCTTGAAATATTTAATTCTCCGTTAAAACTCTAAATTCAAATTTCATTTGCCAATTTTTTTGAAAAATGTAACTTTTATAGATCAATATTCTCAATTTTTCAATTTATCAATTTTTAATTTGCATCAGAATCATCGTTAATGTTGAATGATGATGAAGAATCTGATGCTATCATTTTGATGCATAAATTTTATTTTTAAATTTAACCTATTACCTCTTGATGATTATTAAATTAAAGTTGACTTTCCGAAAATCACTATCCAATTATTAATTAAATTGGAAAGTGATTTGTGTAGAACAAAATAATGAACAGCCAACATTCATTGAAGATTTTAACCATCCTTTCTGCCTTCTACAACAACAAAAGTGAAAGATTATTTTGTGGTCATTGTCAAACATCCAATCAAGGTGACAATTTGGAACAGAATTCATTTCATGAAATAATCAAAACTTACAGTCTAAATTCAGATAACACAAATTTCTTCTCGACATTTCACTCTATTATTTAGATTAGTATTTCAAACATTTTCTTGACCACTAATTCACTTTAGCTTTTTGTTTCTAGCAGAGATAAAGACTCAAAAAAAAGAAAAAAATTCTCCTAGTTTGAAAACAAATTTTAAAGTATTAGCTTATCAAATACTGATAAGAATAATCTTCATTCACGGCATCATCGTCTCCGATAGACCATATTTTAGTTCTCGTGGACGATTGGTAAGAAATGATTACTAATATAGACAACAAACAAATGGAATCTTTTCAAATAATCTTTCCCTTTTGAAAGAATATTTGAGTAATGGAAATTTTAATAGTGTGGATTGAAATTAATGGATGATGTCCTGTCTTAAATGTTCTTTTTATTTACTCAAAAAAAAAAAACAAATAGACTTTTATAGTAAGCGACTTTTTTCGAGTTATTTGTCCTCTCTTAATTCGTTAAATGTCCTTACGTGTCTATAAAATCAAAAAAAAAAAAGTAAAATCAAATTAATTTCATGAAATACAACAATGCATTGCACATAAAAAAATTTGTTGATTATAGTGAAATACTATGTTGAAAAAAAAGTTGATTGATACGATGACCTTCTCATAATTCATTCTTTCATGCTTTCATTTTGACCACGAAAGATAAATGACCTTATATATGACAAAAAAAATTTTTTCATCCTTTCATCTCTTTCATACAATCAAACATACAAAATAGAACAGCTGGTGAAAATCAATAATTTGCAGTGCAAAAAGTAACAAAATTTAAAAAAAAAGAATGAATTTAGAAAAAACGGGAAGAGGGAGAGGGAAGTATGAGGAATTTTGTTTGCAAAAAAAAAAGATTTAATGGAAACCAAAAGAAAATATATGAATCCAATAATGATAAAATCAAAGTAACTATTTAACGTTATATAAGATTTTCCCATTCTTTTCATGTCATCTTCTAATAATAAATTGAAATAATTTTGTTTCACATTTTCAGTTTTGCATAGATCAAAGATCTACCCTAAATAAATTGAAAGCTATAGAAATTTCTAAATTTTGCCAAATGTAAGCATTTTAACTACACAGAAACGAAGGAATCATTGGAAAACTATATTAAGCATCACGTAAGGAATAAAATTAAAGAATGTAAAGTAGAAAGGGATGGTTAGTCCTTCTTCTTATCATCCAAAACATTCGAAATAATCGGTCTTGCAATTTGCGAATTTCATTATCTTCCCATGAATAAAAATGATGCAAGAAGTTTAAGGAAATCTTGGATCTAATTGATGAAAAATATCACTGATAACAGATTCATCGGAATGTTTAATATTTGTATTTCAATTTTTGATGCCATTTCTCAGGTTAATCGATCAAAAGACGGTGATTTCAGCAGCCATTGATAAATCAATTAGGAAATAAGTTAAATAAGCCCAAAAGTTTCGTTTTTTCTTTTCATAAATAACTTCAATCAATTTATGACTGCAATATCATTGAGAAGAAACGAGCAACAACCATTCATTACTTCAATAAGATGAATATAAATTTATCGTTTACCTATAAAATTTTATTAGCAACTGCTAAAAAATGATTTTCGCAATTGTTTCATCCTGATCAGACATGAATCGGAAAGTTACTGTAACGAATCATCCAGGCAGATGTTAATGGTACCCGAAAAATGCTCATTTTTTGTTCCCTAATATAAGACGCATGGAAGGGATTACAGAAATTTTACCAGTAGTAAGTTCTAGAAAGTGAAAAATATGTTTTAAGCAAAACCGAATTTAAGACATGCAGTTATGCACCAGCATAAAAATGTTTAAAAATTGCAAAATTATAATGAAATTATTACATAAGAACGATCGAAGTACATTAACAGAGTGCAATGTGCACCGGATCAAAAATCAACCCAATTTCGGCAAACATAATTTTTAAAAAAGGAAATAAGGATGCGATTAAACAAATAAAAATACAGAAAAAAGTAATACAATTTAAGTACTTTCACAACCTTTGCACAAAAATGTTACTTCGAGACAACGTTACTTCGAGAAATCAAAAAAGTCTTAATAGTAATATAACAGTATCCTGAAACTAAAGCCCACGCAACTGTCTGCAATTTGCGCCAAACGATGGAATTACCTGAAGACATAATTTTTTACAAGGATAATACTGCAGTTTACTTAATTACCGAATTGTAGAATTCCACATTTCAATGGTATTTTTCCAAAAACGCAACAATTTCTTACAGTAGTTTAAAAGAGCAAGCCAAAAGGCAACTGAAAGAGTCAGATCAATTTACAGTTATATCAAGTCTTAACTTTTTACTACATCAAGTTTACCTGTATTTTAAAAACATAAAACAGCTGAGGAAAAATTGACCTCCCTTACTGCATTTTTCAGATTATCCTGCGTGATCAATAGCTGTTCCTCCGGCAGTGTCACTCCGGCTTCTATCGCTCCGATCCGTTTCCGTATTGCATCCATTTGTGCGTGGGAAATTACTGCATGTAAATCTGCTCCTGATGACAAATGACCAGACGACTCTGCCTAGAGAGCAAGTTTTTCAAAAAACAGATGGAAATTGAAATAAGATTATTTTAGCTAAAATTTTAAGCACATTAAGAATATCTAAAAGTTCATACGTGTTTACTAGTTTGCGTTTGCAAAAAAAAAAATAGTTTGCGCAAAAACTGCGTGTCTAGGATGACCAACATATTGAAAATTATTAAAGTACATCAACAGAATTTATATCTACCCCAAATATACTTTTTTAATCACCATTATTATAGTCACAGCTCCTACGGAAAAATTCACGAAGTATGTCAACGAATGGTTACAATTTTTTTTTTTACTAATTTTTCCCATTAATGATATTTTTGAAACCAAACTCTACTTATAAATGAATTAATTCATTCATGACAAACAATTTCTTTCAGATCGACATCATCGGCAAATGTTATATTTCGACTAGCTGCACGAAGTATACGTTCACGTGTTACAGCATTAGTTGTTCCGCTTACTTCAATGATTTTATCAAACCTTAAAATGGATAAAAAGCGAATAGTAAGAGAAATAGCAAAAATTTTATAAAAATTAATATGCAGAAAAGTTTCTGAATAAAGAGAGAATATGAGTTTTTTATCCGGATTACCTTCCAGGTCTTAGCAGCGATGGGTCCAACAAATCAAGCCGATTTGTGGCACCCAAAACAAAGACTTTCGAATCTTCCAAGCAATCTAATTCTGCAGCCAATTGTGACACAATGCTGTAATTAAATATGAATCGGATAGAACAAATAACAGCGATACCATATCATAAGAATTATAAAAATAGATAGTTTGAATTATAGCTGATAAACACACTTATCAACTACACGACTGGAATCACCGCAACGACCTCGTTTGGAAGCAAGAGAATCGAGTTCATCGAAGAATAACACACATGGCTCAGCCATCCGAGCTTTCTCAAAAACTGAAAGAATTGATTTAAGTAAACTTCAAAAATCTATATTTCCATCACCGCGATAACTATCTGATTTAAGAACATACCGCTTCAGAACTCGGTAACGCGTGACATTATTGAGGAATACTATCAGTTATGTACAATTTGGATCGTTAAAAAAACACGTTACCTTTGCGGACGTTTGCTTCGCTCTGGCCAACATATTTATTAAGAAGTTCAGGTCCCTTCACGCTCAGAAAAGTTATCTTAAACTGATTTGCAATAGCTGCAAAAAAAGGATCAACTTTTAACGTTCTAATATCAAAGAAACCAACATAAACGCAAATAATGTGCTTCGTTTTTTTAAGAAAACTTATCGAAGTTTAGTGAAAAACAAAAAACGCCCAACTTGTGGTCTTCGATTTTAGAGAAAGTTTTAAGTTTTAAGCAAATATGGATGCAATATGATGTACAACTGCAATCTCAATATCACCATTGCCTGCGGTTTTACCGAACCTTTAGCAATGAGTGTTTTACCACAACCAGGAGGACCATACAACAAAACACCACTACGTTTCATATTCTTCTTCCCTTGCAAATTCAAAACCAAACTTTCCATAACAACTTGCTTGACATCGTCTAAACCGCCAACATCATCCCATGTTACCTTTGGTATCTGTAAATTTATCTATCTGTAAATGTGCACCAAATTATAGCGAAATTACAATTTTGAAGTAACACGGTTTTAAACCTATAAATAAAATGTCATTCCTTAAAATTTCAAAGAATTTAAGAAACTAAAAGTTTGTTTTTCAAGGAATTTCTCTGTATTAATTGATCTGCTTTTCAAATTCCTTCTATTAGATGGTTAACGTCGCGCATCATTAATTAACATCTATAGAAATGGAAGAGGTAGATCAGAATACGAGGTAATTAAATTAGGAAAAGCAAATTAGAATGACTGTTGATATTTAACTGCAATCTATAGCAATAGCTTCATAACATTAAAGATTCGAGTTATTTTTTTTTTGATTTTCTAAAGACTGAACTGTACTTTAGTTGGATTACAAAGTAGTGGTTCTCTTTCAAATGGCATGAAATTCATCCGTAATCTTTCTAATTAAACGCAAAAACTACTGATTAATAACTTGCAGTGGGTGCTCCAACTTTATCTCCCAATCTCTTGTTACGCTCATCAATTGCCCATATGAAGTGTTCAGTCTTTTGTTTCGGTCTATAAAAAAGAATTTCAAGTATTTGAAAACATTATGCATCCTGATTGTTTTTACCTGAATAGAATAAGCAAAGACTCACGAATTTGTACTGTACTTTCGAAATAATGCATCCGACAATAGAATGTGCAGATCGGACAGAGTAAACCCCTAAAATTCGGCAAATTTTGCATATCGTCGATTTTCATACTATTTGTCGATATTCAAATTTCTCTAAACTAAATCAACTCGAAGTACAATAAAATGATAGATATAAAAAAAATAGTATGTTCCAACGAAAAGAAAAAACTCCAGAATAACCTACGCTTGTCTGGTGACCAATTGCAGCGGTATCAATAAAATTTGGTTCATTAAGTTCGTGCATAATTATGGATTTTCGATCTTCTTCGGTAAGTGACGGAATTTGGAAATGATAAAGGATTAAAGAACGCAACGATTCCGGTATTGTTGATAATTTGTCGCAATTACAAACCAAAAATACAACAGGTATGGTGCAAGCTTCAAGGAGTTTCGTTAAACATACCAATCCTACAGTATCTGCAACAAGAATCCTCTTTAAAAATTAGAAAAACTGGATACTGGTATTAAGATAAATCAGACTTGATAGTGCAGTCACCAATGCTAGCAAGAAATGCGTTCAAGTAGCCATTAGTTCAAGAGATATTATTCGATTAGAGAGTACTGAAATGACTACATGCTGGAACAGATTTACAATACCGGTCCTAAGAATATTTCTTTTAATTAACCAACTCGGATCTTCAAGTATGAAATTCAACAATTCCCTCATAAAAAAATCCTTTGCATACAAATTTACAAATTAAACTTTAGGATCAATCTGTGGCAAGTAACAGTGATCTTTGTTTATTTTTTCAAGATGAGATGGATAGCTCATAATGTTGTTTATCATCTAATTTTGAAATGACGAAGTTTATTTGAATAAAACTGCTGCAATTGTGCAATTGTGCAAGTTGTGCAGGATTTTCATTTTGTGTTAAATTAAATATAATTGGAAGTAAAATTCTGAAGGAAAGTTAGCAAGAACCCTGTTGTTACAAAAGTTAAGTGGAAGGAATTTAAATCACCTTGCTTAGCACCATCTGAGTCGTAGCCAAGTACATCTGCATTTAGAAGAGCCAATGATGAAAAATTACTCGTTGAAGCTACAATGACTAAATATATCCAAAACGAAATTAAGAAGCAAACTAATGAAAAGTAAGCAAATCAATATCCTTGTTAATAATTTGAATTTAAAATTAAATTAAGTGGAACAGTAAGAAACAAAACATTTATGAAGTATCGATAACGTAATCAGAAGGAAGAAAAGAAAAAGAGAGAAAAAAAAACCTTTTTCAAAAGTATTACGAATATTTGTTTCATAAGTTCCAGGTGCATCACTCCAAATACTAAAGCAATTGGAGAAGTAAACATCCAGATGAGTTAAAGAAGATAAGTGCTTCAAGAATAACTTTTTCCCAGAACCCGCTGAACCACTGAGGAGTATAACCAAAGCTGATGAAGATGTGTTCAATTCACAGTTAGCTTCGATCAGAGAAGAAATTCGTTGCGCTATTCCTACGAATTTTTCCGGCACGTAACATGTAATATCACTGTATGGGATTTTGTGATAAATCTCCTTATCCTGTAAAACACGAATAGTGTTATCAAGCCAACTAAAGCAAAATTAACTCTTTTTGTTTGGTAGGAAATGGTCTACCACAAAGAAGCCAAGTTTTGTTTTTTCAAAAAAGGAAGAAAACTCTAAAAAGATATTTAAAAATTTGTAGCAGTAAGGAAGCCACTAAAATCGGACAGAAACAAGAAGGAAATTGCAAAAATATGAAAGATGAATTTTGGTAATTAATACTTTGCTAAGAGGGGTGAAACCACAATTAAGCAAAAAGATAACCTTAAGAATATAATTGAAAAGGAAAAATAAAATTATTTCCTTTATCATACAAGAAAAATTAAATATCAAAAGACCTGATACAACGTTGTATTTTGTAAGTCAACGATAGCTTCTGATAGTCCCCCCGAGTCTTCGAAATAAAGAATCTAAAGACATAACATTTGCACAAGGTTCAAAAGATTACTAATAAAAACTATTAAAAAATAGAAGTCAACTCTTTCCAATACTCAATTCCAAACATCCAGTTTATTTATTCAACTAAATTTTCATTTAAAGTTCTCAAAAATTAATGCCGATAAAGAGTTTATCCTATGAAATACTGTAATTACTTTGAAAAATATCTCGTCCACTTTTTTACTCCATGGTTTACGGCATGGAACAGCAATGATATCTCCCACCGAAAGCAACCTAAAAAAGTTTACACATAATATCACTAAAAGTTACATTAACTGCAGAATATGTAAGAAAAACATAAAAAATTTAAGAAAAGTGTAGGACATGTAAGAAATTTTTCTGTGCAAGAAAAACTTTATGGAATTAAGCGCAATTTTCTGATGTCATACATTTATAAGATTGAAATAAACATATGTTCATCTAGCATACAATACGCTAAGAGTTGGCTAAGAGTTTGGAATAGAGAAGCCATTGCAGCCATAATGAAAAAGCTTTGGAAGCACTAAGAGTGGCGCTTTGCGAAAGCTTGTGATCTGAGGTACATAAGCATATCTTTGAAAAGATTTATAAGGTAATAATCACAATGATGTGATGAAAATAAAAAAGTCATGACCTTTTGACAAATTTTCATCAAAATACTGCACTGTTATCATTTGTAACAACTGGTAATACGTAACAGAAATTTTTGGTGATGATTGAAAAAGGGCAGAAAGGAAGAAGAGCCAAAAATACAGACCTTGGAGTTCGAAAATAATCTCGAAGTTCATCAGAATAATCAGACCATGGATCGTAAAAAGATGTAATGATTAAGGCAACATGGACACAGCGTGAGATAAATGATTCTTTTTCATTAACTGCATCCGAAGAACAAAAGACCTAAAAATGAAGCAATTTTTTGCCAATATGTACGAAATATAGAGAGATATATCAGTGCACTGCTATGGAAATTGCATTCTCAGCGACCTGTGTCTCTGATAATCTAGTTTCAACTTTCGTTTAGCTTAATTAATCTTCGAATTTTGCAGTTATTGCCTCAAAGGATTGGGAAAAATTTTCCGCTGTAATTATAAAAATGAAATGGCAAGATAGAGGAAATCGACTTATTCAGTGAGCGAAAAAACAGTATTTTCTAATGAAATGTGACATGACCAAGAGCATGATATGATGCGAATTGATGCTGAGAATAACTAAAACTGTATCATTCTTCATCAAATAATAGTCCAAACAGCTTAAAAATATTGCAGAGGGACAATTACCAAAAAATAAATCGCCACAATTAATTAAATCACACATTACTTGGAAAATAATTTTCAAAATCAAATAAGGTCATATATCACATATAATTAGTGGGTGGCAAGAAAAAAAAGGAAAAACTATGAAAATATGAATTTCAAAGAATGGATTGAACTAGATTGGTTTAACTGATGGGATCAGAAACTTTTTCCGGAATGATGAAAGTGCCTATGATTAGAGAAATGCTGTGCTAATTGACCGAGCGGTCCTGATGGCAAGCGGAATCTATAAACATGTTAGAATGTGTAAATGCAAAAAAAAAGAAAAAGAAAAAAACACCTCAATGAATGCATCGTCAAGACGGAATCCTCTATTGGAAAGATTAAATGCACCAAGCCCATCGATGAAAGCAACAGGTTCGTCGCACAGTACTGGATAAATTTCGACAGGATACATAACTTTTTGAACAGTGTTGTTACGATTTTTTACGACCAGTTTTTTCATATTCTTAATATAAGCTGTAATTAGGAAAGCATAACGACAACCGATCCATATTGCCATCCCAGAACTGAAAATATTCACGATTATAAATTCGTGAATTAAATCAACCAAAAATAATCCAATGTCTGTTTCAAAATGAAATGAAACAATTATTTCTGAGATTTGGAACTAGAAATAAAATTTATTGGAATTATGTCAAAGTTTTATGAATCAAGTTAAATGGAATGATTAAACAGCTTAAGTGGAAACTTCGAGAAGCTGGTAAATAACACTGCTATATTATCAATATTAACACGATATGACACAGTGAATGACAAATTACAATTAGTAGGATTTCAAAGGCTATTAATAAATAGGAAATTTCAAACCTACAAACAAAATAAAAACCCATGTTGTTTCTTCCTGATTCACTATTTACCTTCAAACTAAACGTTTTGATCCAAATAAGCTAAACAAGAGAACTTTTGCTTTACTTTATTATTTACAACCATTTTGATTTTTCAATCGACAACTGTTCCCTAACTTTACCGACAGTCTATCTACTAACAGCAGTCTATCTACTTAACAATTCTGGCCATCAGCAACCATTTTTTTACCATTCTTTTGAAATCTTTAGGTTACCACGAATTCCTGAACAATCAAAACGATCAAAATAATGCGTTCAGAATTTGAAAACAATGTTGTGGTGATAAATGGCATAAAAGTTGGATAGAACTAATTTGAAAAAATTTCACAGTGGTAAAGGTTGAGCAATATAATATCCCTCTATTCCACACTTTGATAAGAAGGCATTGTTGAAGATAATGAACTTTCCAGGTTATATCTATTGAAAAAGATGATTTTTCAAATTAACGGAATAGAAGATAGAAAACCTCTGATGGCCATAACGAGAACGCTTTTCCCTGATGGAAATTTGTTGACCACTGCGATGCGTCCAGATGTATTGACTTGGATTTTTCTGGAACCATCTGATATATAACACCGCCAAAAACTGTGCAAGCTTA
>NW_018108294.1:156730-162972 GCF_000183805.2 Loa loa | reverse complement strand
GACAGTCTATCTACTAACAGCAGTCTATCTACTTAACAATTCTGGCCATCAGCAACCATTTTTTTTACCATTCTTTTGAAATCTTTAGGTTACCACGAATTCCTGAACAATCAAAACGATCAAAATAATGCGTTCAGAATTTGAAAACAATGTTGTGGTGATAAATGGCATAAAAGTTGGATAGAACTAATTTGAAAAAATTTCACAGTGGTAAAGGTTGAGCAATATAATATCCCTCTATTCCACACTTTGATAAGAAGGCATTGTTGAAGATAATGAACTTTCCAGGTTATATCTATTGAAAAAGATGATTTTTCAAATTAACGGAATAGAAGATAGAAAACCTCTGATGGCCATAACGAGAACGCTTTTCCCTGATGGAAATTTGTTGACCACTGCGATGCGTCCAGATGTATTGACTTGGATTTTTCTGGAACCATCTGATATATAACACCGCCAAAAACTGTGCAAGCTTACAGTACAGCAAAATCCGTTTATACCGCTTCATAACAACGCAAAATGATGGTGGCCTAAAATCAAAAGAGAAAAAAAACCTTTATTGTTTTTTTAAAGCCAAAACCAAAAAAGCCAATACAAACAAATTGAAGGAAAATCTCCAATACCGTGAAAACTTCTCTGCCATCAAATGACATGCAGACAATCGCGAACTTGGCCCAAAAGATGATAGCAAAGTTGATTTAAACTTAGGCACAAATATAATCCATGCTAATAATATAAACTGTTCAGGATTTAAACTTCAGAGGTCCTTTGAAACTCCAATTATAAGGCGACCCTATTCAACTGGTGATATCACGTTATGTATATAGATATCAGAAATTACGGTGCAGTCGCGTAGGAGACAAAATTATATACAAGTTTTATTTTTTCAGATATAACACGGCACGTTTTAACAAACAATAATATATACGGTAAATAATTATAGTGTGGACAATCTTGCTTTATACGGAACTTCCATCCGACATACATTATAATGCCACGCTATGCGTTAGTCTAATTTAATAAGGAATGTTCTTACATAAAACTGTATAGTTTAAAACTACATTGACTTGCTCAATGTATAACAAAAAGATTAAATAAGAAAATATAAGATCCAATGAACACGCCCTAAAATATAGTAACAAAATAAAAAATGCACAGTATTGGGCAGTATTATTGTTTTAAAAAAATGCAATGATAAAAGATGAACCCACCAATCTGTATGAAAGAAGTATGGAAGGGTTAATCACGGGATCCATCAAAAAATTAATAAAATAGCAATAACCGTAATAAGTGAAGATATTGCATGTAAACAATTATTATACACAAGTAGGAATGCAAATGCTAAATACATATTAAATAGCATATTAAATTTCTGTGATCAATAAGTATAATGCATGGAATTATAATATACGAAGAAGCCTTCAAGAAATGCAAGTTTATAGACACCACGAAAAGAATTTCAACTTACAAGTTTGACCAATGGTAAAAGAGACGTATAATGAGATAGTTGAAACACCGTTTCTTATTGGTGAAACTTCCGAACAATAATTCAGACATGATAACCAACTCAAAGATCGATGTTCCAAGCATATCATGACCTTATCCTCAGACCTCAGATGCTTATCCAGAACTGGATGACCAATTTGGCCCTTCGAATTTGTGAGATACTACGGGACATCATGATTTGCTCGCAGATAGCTTCTAGGTGTTGTACTTTCTAATTCTTTCTTGACTTAGATATATTGAAAAGCATCCAAAAAAGCAACTGGATCGTTTTAAATAACACTAGAGAGAAAAAAATTACTTGCGAAAAAAAAGACCAAATGTATGTATTATGAACTGCTGAAAAGCATATGGAGTAGATTATGAAGAATTGATAACTACATGCGACTACTGACAACCACAATCACGTACTTGCATATCCTTGTAGCGTTTCAGCACCACATTTTGAGCATTATCGATGAATAATATTTTCATTGAGCGTAACGATGAAGGTGCACATTTTGCCTCTGATGTTCTGCAAATACAATTTGACAGTACGTAAAAATATTAAATGATTATTCTTATCGATCAATCAAAATTCAAAACACACAAAGAGAAATACCTCTTATAAATAAAGAATTATAATTTCCAGACAAAAAAGGACACGGAATAATAAGACAAATTTCAAGAAATAAAAAGAACAAAGAAGTTCCAAGATGTAAACTGCTAAGATATTGTTTGAGGGGATATAAGGAAAACAGATCGTTTCTAATCGCGCACGACAAGGGATTCTTATGTCATATAAATGGAAAATAGTTTTGGACAGGTATGTTACTGAATACTTTAGGTAAATGTTAAATCCATCCATGATATGAATTTTCATATTACTCGAGCATACAGACAAATGAATCATGACTAGTTTAACGATTATTTAAAGAAGATATCTTTGTTTCGTTTTTTACACACGACTGTGTACAGGGAATTATTCAAAAATTTTCATCATTTCTCAGCTTGCAAGGACAAATGATGTAATAAAGACACGTGTGTCTTCGTTGGATATAACATTACACTTACCGCATTTTTACATCACCGATATTCAAAGTAAAAATAAAGCGATTTTTTCCTTTTCTTTTCTTGCGCGTCCGCTTATAAGAAAAAGCAGTCCATACGAATTACAGGAAACATAAAACAGAAATGAGTGATAGTGAACTCCCATAAACTCGAAATAACATCAAAAATGTGTTCATAAAAAATGAACTAATAGATGTATCCAATGTAGAATGCAAGCAAACCTAGTAGGGTCGATGAGATGAACAAGCGTTTGAACAATAGCATGGTTCGTTGCATTCATATGATTATTCAGTGGAAATGAACAGAAACCATCACAATAATATGCATGATAACCATCTGGTGCAATAACCCAATCCTATAGTATTCGCAAGAAAACACTGCAGGTTGTAACTGTGTATAATGATAATTACAGAAATTTGTAAATCAAAAAGATCAACTCTCCAATCATTTAGCATAGTCTTTATTGTGCAAAACAGTTGACCAATGCCATATGCCATATCAAATGTAATTGTAGTGAAAACGCTTTGCTAAACAGCAAAAGAACAAGCAAAAGCATTTACCTGCCAACCAAGATCTTTGAAGTCTACATAAAGTGTTCGCCTACGGCAACCTTTATTAGAAGCTGAAAACAAATTAAATATAAGAAAAAAAGCTACAAAATGCGACTGGCATTAAAAAATGAAAAAAAGTAAAAAATTTCTAAATCTACCTGAATGTCGCAGTGGATCAGGCCTCGCCGAAAAGCCATATCCATAATCATCGAAGGCATTAGTTTCATCAGATGCGTCACGTTTAATACGCTGGTGGATATGATTTATACCGTCCACAAAGGAAGCTATTCCAAACCCACGCCATTCACCAAAATTTTCCAAGAGCTCCCTTTCTCCTAAAGTTATCGAGAAAGATGCGAAAGAATTTTATAAAGATTAATCTCAAACTGAAGTTCATCAAAATAGTTTCCCTCCCACCCATCATATTTTCTAACTAGCAAACAAAGCGTCTAGAACTATATTTCAGAAAAATAAAATTTTGTTGCTTCTAGAACCAATAAAAACATATCGAAGATTAAACAGAAACCCTCACTGACGCACCATGCGCTGAGACTGCATACAGAGTTACGATATTAAGAAGTGAACGATTATGAATCCAGCGTAGAAGTGTTTCCGTAATATTTATTACAAAATGTCCGCTGCTTGTAATACGTGATTCTACCGTTGTCGTACAAGTTAGATCCCTAAACATGTACATTAAAGTGTCGATACAAAAAAGGCACTCAAGATAGCAGTTGTGATAACAGTTTTTCAAGATCACTAAGCGAGTTCAAACCAACTTTGTTAGATTTCAGTATTGCATAAAAAAGTTGCCGTAAACAAAAATAGAAGAAAAAGTTTTCTGATAAAGTACTACTCCACAACAGGCCATGCGGATCAGATTTATGACTATTTGGAACCCTTTATAAAACTAGGTCTGAAGCAGTAAGCATTATAAAGTGGGAAAGATACTCTAAAAAGTGATCATCAGCACAGAATCTTAAGAAAAACAAATGGACAAATCTCAGAAACAAGTTATTTTTAACAATTTTTTCACAATAAAACCTCGAATACGGAATAGTTGCGAAGACACGTAGTGGTTTCATCGAACCATTAAAGAATATCCGAAGTTGAGCATGCACAAGCCGACCACCTCGCGGTATATTAGCAAGATCGAACTGCAAACTTGTCCCGTAATTTGGCACTGTTCTCTGCTCTGAAAAAATACTTCTGTTGTAACATTTGAAAATTCAAACAATAATATACTGGCGAGTTCACCTTAGAGTGATCCAACTATGGCAATGTCAAGAGATATTTAATAAATGATGAATGTTTGGAGCATAAGAGCTCGTATTACATGAATAATGTAATACGATTATATGAATAATGGTTATTAACTGAAAAGTAAAAATAAAAAGTAAAGAATTACAGCATATATCCCTAGTTTGTGCTCCGAAAGTCAAATTACAGAGTTAACAAGAAATTATTTCAATGAATGGAACGAGATGGTTCGAATGATTATAACCTCGTGGCAAAAATGAAATAATTGTATCAGCTTCGCCTAATTCGATGGCTTCTTTCTCACCCGCTGACAATAACTGCCCACTAGCCAGATATCTAAAATAAAACCAAACATCCCCTTCATTGAATTAAAAAATTGCGATGCAAAATGGAGGGAAATTTTTTGGGAGAGAAAACGATGAATTTACCGCACGATGATCACTTAAGTAATCAAATGATTCATCTCTTCAAAGATGCAGTATTTACATTTCCTGAGGAATTTCTTCTTTTTTCCCGCAGCATTTACGTTTTGACTACCTTTTTCGGAGTCCGTTCCTTCATTCCAGTAGTAATTTTAAGAAAAAAAAGTGCTAATACTTGTAAGTAGGATTCAATTCAACGTCGTGCTCTAAATTTCGATATAAATCCGCCATAAAACGTGATGCTATGTCATCTTTTACACGAACAACTAGCGGTCGTGGATATTCAATTCCCAACAATTCTAATATTTTCGACTCCAGTCTCGCAGTTCCATGTCTAAAAAACTATTAGTGAACGCAAAAGTTTGAAAAATACACATTATTTCTTAGACACAGCAATCTTAGGAAACAAGTTGTTCCATTACGTGGTAGATATGCATGATTATTTTTGCTAAAGGACGTTTCTGAAGCACAGCAACACAAGGCGAATGGATATTGTACGATAGTCTCTCTTTGCAGTAATAGCATGCCGAGTACAAGGAATCTTGTAGCATGATGAAGTGTGGAAAAAGTCTAATATGAGAGATGAGGAATAAATTTTTCGTTAGAACAGTATGAAAGAGATCTAATCACAGTGACATTCGACACATCAATTTTACCGTTGGAATTAATATTTATACAAATTACATTATGTAATATTTGTAGAATTTGGACATTTCATACGTAAGCTTGAAAGGAGATCTACGGAAGTTGACAACTTTCAATAAATTTACAATGTTCTGCTAATAATTTACTCCACATTTGAAATTAGGGTTTTGATTTTGCTTCCTTTTTGGCTTCTGTAATGCACGTTCAAAGATGTGCTTTTCTGCAACAAAACATTCTAGTTGGCAGATGCATTTTCAAAGAGATGGGATTACCAGACTTCTTTTTCAGTTATTTTTTAATATTATAATAAAAAGAAACGATTGTCAGGTTTTGAAAGATGAAGATCGCTTTATATCTATTTTTTCCATCTTTTCTTCATTGTCAATGCAAAGCACCCGATACAATGCCGAGAATTTGACTGAAATTTTCGAAGACAGAACGAACCTCTATTCTACCTACCTATCGGAGTAAGTGTCTTTTAATCATTAAACTTTTATGCCAATAGCTAATTCAGGGACTAATTGATGAAATAACATAAACTCCCCTTTACTAATAAACACTGAATTTTCAGCTTCTTCACTTTCGCGTGAAATAAAAGAAGTGAAAAGTAAGCCTGAAGACCTGCTAACAGCAAGTGGTATCGATTGCGCATTCTCATTATCCACATAAAAGCCTACTGATGCTTGTG
This sequence comes from Loa loa, assembly GCF_000183805.2. Lineage (NCBI taxonomy): Eukaryota > Metazoa > Nematoda > Chromadorea > Rhabditida > Onchocercidae > Loa > Loa loa. The sequence goes on along the minus strand of NW_018108294.1, from coordinate 156,853 downwards.
CCACACTGAAACAACAAACCGGTAGCAACAGCACTGATAGAAGCAATCGAATATCGCAGTCCATCTGAAGCTGGAATAACTCAAATGATTCACTAAAATACGGACAAATTCATAAATCAGCAA
>NW_018108294.1:144802-156710 GCF_000183805.2 Loa loa | reverse complement strand
TAATTCAGGGACTAATTGATGAAATAACATAAACTCCCCTTTACTAATAAACACTGAATTTTCAGCTTCTTCACTTTCGCGTGAAATAAAAGAAGTGAAAAGTAAGCCTGAAGACCTGCTAACAGCAAGTGGTATCGATTGCGCATTCTCATTATCCACATAAAAGCCTACTGATGCTTGTGCCACACTGAAACAACAAACCGGTAGCAACAGCACTGATAGAAGCAATCGAATATCGCAGTCCATCTGAAGCTGGAATAACTCAAATGATTCACTAAAATACGGACAAATTCATAAATCAGCAAAGTTGCGGGAAATGCAGTGATGTATGAATCACTTCGGTTTGAATTAAATGATTCAATTGTCATTACTTATTTTATCAGTTTAGAGCTAAATACAAGAGCTTTTTCGAACAAAAACACTCTTCCTCTTAGATGAAAGCCTTCTTGGTTGACACAGTACTTTCTCGAACAATTGCAAGGTCAAAAACAAAAGTAAATATTTGTTGCCATTCAAAGCTTCAGTATTCCTGGGGAAAAAAAACTCCACTAATGAAATTTATTTAATTACTGAAATTCCTACTGTATGTTGCAACAACCGCATTACAACAACATTGTTTGAATAAATAAATAGCTTTCATCTAATTACTAAAATTGCAATAAAAAATCCAACAGTACACAATCTGTGAAAACACCTTAGTTAATTCGATTTTCCTCTACCAAGGTAATCTAATAATACCCAATATCTGTTTCAGTGATTCTGCCTTTTATTCCTAATAAGTAATTCGCAATGGTTTCGAAACCATACAGAAAAGCACAAGAAAGTGTAACCGTTGACCTTTAAACCGGAAGCTTTCCCTCTGTGAGACTAACAATTCTAATTCATTGTATCAACACTTAGATCAGAAATCTTATCTTTCTCCTGTGTCAATTCTTCACATTCTCCAACAGTTCTACAATCTCTCTTTCTAGAATTCCTTTTTATATCACTCTCTTCTACAGTAGCACGGTTGAACGAAATTCTCATCTTGAACTCGATAACCTCGCCATTGATTTATTTCTGAGAAAGAACATAATAATAACCTCTTGGCCAAAGAACATAATAATGACCCCTTGACCTCTGACCCAGGAATTAACCAACGAACCAATGAGAAAATTACAAATCCACAAAACACTTCATGACGATTGTATCATCTCATACGCTGCAACAGTCGCGCGCGCTCTTACAATTCACTTACAGATTACTGTATCTGCTTCTAGATTGTTCTCGAAGTACGGGGGCGGGGGTATGTACAATCTGTGTTTGAATGTTTTGGAGTACAGACTTATGTTTATGATGATTGGATTGTTGCATTGGATAGGTCTCTGAGATCCCGCGGTCAGATGAGGAAAAGTTCCAGGTCTCTTCCCTGAACACCCACTCGCTTTGTAGTGAATACTAGACTCATGAAATGTTGGTATCAGTGTTCCGAATAGTTGGTTGTTCGAATTGACTTATCCCAGTGACAGCTTAGGATATTCCCCCGACTTAGAATTCCACTTTTACTCCTTACTATTCCTCTTCTGGCACTATAATAGGTCAATCCATAAGCACTGTATTAAAAAGGAATTCTTTGTCACCTGTACATCTCCTGAAATAGATACATCGTTATGCCTGTACGTTCAGTGATGTATGACGATGAGGTTAAATAATCCGTAATGTTCCCGTTACAGTAGAACATCCGAAAGATAAAATTGTCTAAATAGAGCTTCCATTTTTATTAGCAACGTTTACTGGACATACCAACGTGAAGTAGAAAGTATTGGTCACCACACTGTATACCGGAGAGAGATCAGTGATAGCATTACACTTTGCTATCACTGATCTCTCTTCGGATCTCACGTGATTTCTTTTAGTTTTATGCACGATTTCATATTTTTCTTTTATTTTTCCGATGTCTAACTCTGATAGATTTCTGATTTTTAGGCGACATCAAATAAAAGAAGCGTGTTTGTAATAAAAAGCAGCGTCTTTAATAATAATAATGGCAGAGGTAGTTTGTTTTCTTCTTGATTGTTTTGGCAATAGTCATCAATTTTCTTTTTTATTTGGTATATAGTAGCACCCTTCTATGGAGGTTTTCACTGCAGGCTTTGAAAGAAAAAGATCTCGGCAATGCAGCGTATAAGCAACGGAACTTCGATGAAGCAATAAAGCATTATGATAAAGCTATCGAGATTGACCCTGCGAATATTGTTTTTTACAACAATAAAGCTGGTAAGAGCTTATTTAAAATGTCTCGAAGAATAACGTCTTTAATTTTCCCTTTGATTGCTTCCATTATTTACATAATAATTTGACAATGCACCGGGTAGGAGGGATGTAATTCTATTCATCCCTTCGTGTTTTTGAAATTTTTGGACTGATTTTTCCCGATCTTTATTTGGTGTAATAGGCTTTTGGTGTAGTAAATTTTTTTAATAGGCTCCATCTGTAGTAGGCTTTTGGTGGATATATTTTAAGCGATTTATTTATTGTTAGACGGGCAGTATTACTAACTCCGGACTAGGCAATATGCGATGGGTACTGGAGCAATTATATTCATTATTGTAGCGGTGCTTTTCGAGCAGAAAAAATATGACGAATGTATCGAACTGTGCAAGAAAGCAGTAGACATTGGTCGTGAACAGCGAGCGGACTATACGCACATTGCAAAGTAAACGGTTTTAAAAACTTGAATATGTGAGCCAAAAATTTCTTTCATTTAGACATGTGTAAATATTTACACACAGATAAGGGTGATCCTATGCTGTTATGATGAGGTCAACCTTTATGTATTTACTTGATCCAAATAAACTTTTATGTATTTAGTGCCTGTATTTAATGTATGTATTAAAACGTTTTCACAGGGCCTTTTCCCGGATAGGGAATGCTTATTTGAAATTGGATCAGTTGAAAGAAGCACTTACATATTTCGATAAGTCGCTGTCCGAACACAGAGATCCTGTAAGACATTATTTCCAAGTTCCTTTGTTAAATTTATAGTTTTATAACCTCCAATTATTCAGTACAATGCATTTTCTGGTATTGATTGTCTGAGCGGATACTGAATTTAATCACTGGTCATTTTTCTTGAAGATTGTATTAGTCACTTAGCTATTTCCTCCGATTCGCCGTGTTAATTAGCTATTAGTAACAGTAATTTTTTATTACGAGAATGTAATTTAACAGGTTATTTTAATTTCAGGAACTAGTGAAGAAGAAGAAAGCGTTGGAGAAAGAGTTAGCTGAGAGAGAAAGATTAGCTTATATAGATCCAGAAATAGCAGAAAAAGAGAAAATTAAGGGTAACGAACTTTTCAAGCGAGGTTAGCTTTCTTTGAATTTTGCAAGTATCACTGTATCACTTGTAGGTGGATTAAAATCAGGTTCCTTCTAGTAATCAGCAGTTCTAACTGTCCTGTGATGTGGAATCTTGAAATACCATATTCTGTTCCAAAATTCACTAATCGTTTTATCGTAATTTTTGTTTTATTGTGGCGCAGTTTTAATACACACCACGAGGCCACTGTTGTGCATAGAATTAGAATTTTATGTGCTCATTGTTTAGCAGGTACTCTAACAAAGAGCTCCACATCCAGAGGTGAACTCCATAACAAGTGGAGTAAATATTTCAAACTCTCTTTGCTCTATTCTATAAAAGATTTTTAGGTAAATATCCGGAAGCTATGAAGCATTATAACGAAGCCGTGAAGCGAGATCCCGAAAACCCTGTCCTTTATTCAAACAGAGCAGCTTGTTACACAAAATTAATGGAATTTCATCGAGCGCTTGAAGACTGCGACACATGTATCAAGAAAGATCCCACCTTTAGTAAGCTTATGAAATTTATGATGTCATTTACTAGAAGAACATGCTTATGCATTGTTAATTTATGAAATTTCATGTTTTTTATTATATATTGGCTTTCTTAATGTAATATTTTTCTTCCTTTCAGTAAAAGCCTATATCAGGAAAGGCGCTGCATTAATCGCACTTAAAGAATATGGTAAGGCACAGAGTGCGTATGAAGCAGCTCTTGCATTAGATAATAATAATCAGGAAGCTCGTGATGGTTTAATCAATGCAATGAGTAACAATAATGAAGATCCAGATGCTGCACGAGAGCGTGCATTACGGGATCCAGAAGTACAGGAAATACTCAAGTTCGTTTTCATCAGACATTTTCTGTAGGACACAGAGACCGTACTGCCATTAATTTTTTTTGGCTATTAATAATCTTTATGGAGTTTCTTCAGTCCATACCAATCATTCAATTTCAGAGACCCAGGTATGCGGCTGTTGCTGGAACAAATGAGTCAAGATCAGGGAGCGGTGCGTGAGCATCTCCAAAACCCAGATATTTTAAGAAAACTTGTGAAACTACGCGAAGCAGGCATTATTAAATTGCGATAAGAGTATTTTGCATTTGTTATTGCGCAGTAAATGTTCGCTCCACGTGGAGAGGTTCTGTTTCCATCTTTGTTGGATCTCTAGAAAACTGTTGTATTTCGTAAATGTTGAGTAGATAGTTAAAGTTGAGTGAAAGTTAGTGAGTTTAATGTCCGATAGTTTTCTGGAAAGATTAAATTTAAAGAATGCCATGAGAAATCGGTTGAATTGGCGTAATTATTGTGAGAGCGGCGCACGTTCGCATTCTCTTTGCTTTGTCCTTCTGATGTCATACTTCCATTTTTTGTTTTTCTTATAATTAACTGTCGTTTTGTTTTACTGTCTTATAATAAAAACTGTTTCTTCAGTTGGGCTGTTCAGGAAATGAATATCCTGAGATCATTGCAGTCGTTTGATACGGCAGAATATGCCAAGTGACAGATATTGTGAACTTCCTGAGAAGGATTTTTGATTCATATCACATATCGTCTACGTGTCAAGCCCGTACAGAATTGCGCGCAGTTTTACTGTTTCGGTCAAGCACAGAATGTTTTATTTAAAATTTTGAAGATGCATGTTGTCGAGCATTTTCAACAATGTTTGTGGCGTGACGGAGAGAAGGAATTGCAGGCGCAGTCGCTCATATACATCATTTAGCAAGCAGGAACCGCCAGCTACTTCACGGAACTGAAAAAACATATTTTCTGTTGGGTCCGTGGGTCATTGCTACCGTGATTGAACTGAAATGACCGTCATTCCTACGTTGATAATATGCGATCTAGAGTTACCATCCAAGTTCCCTAAAAAAGTCAAAAAGGCCTTTAGCTGCAATCTTCGGTGGGTGTTTTATTTGCTTTTCAGAACTTGTCATTTTTCGTACCAAGTTTTGTTCTTACCAGGTAATTAACATAATCAGCTCGTTTTGAGTCAATCCAAGCTTGTGCATCCTCTTCATCGCTAAGTGAGGAAGCATCGTGACCAACAAACATTCCAAATTCTAGAGCATTTTTTGCTTCTGTCAGCGAACTAGATTTGTCATGTTGCAATGCTTTAACGCATTCCTTAAAATTGGACTCCTTAAAATAAGGTTTTCATGTTTCAAATAATTGAACAAATACGATGTCAAACCGGCAGTCTTATTTATTTGAGTGATTTATCCATAAACGAAAACGGGTATCTCGTGAACGATACATATCATCAGGGGATATGCGCTTAAATAAATATGAGTAGTTACCTGAATAGGGGTTGCAAAATTTCTTAGCGAATTACGGTGTAAATTCAACATTGTTGAAAGTATCTTCAGACCATAATCACATAGTCCTACGATGGACTTTTTGTTCGTCATTCTAAGTGATTCCTGAAAATGAAGCAAAACGCATATCATAATTTTGAGTGAATATAAGAAACTGTTATCTTGATAACGATTATAATTCTCATAGTAGTAGGAAATTTGAAAGGATATATAAATAGATGGTACATCAGTAGTAAAATAAAAGAATTGACTTTCAAAGTTCATCATTTATAAATGGTATCGGTGGAGTAAGTGGGATTTTGAACAGTGGAACACCCAAATCCCAACATTGAACGTTTGCTGAATCGTACGAGAATTGTATTTTCCTGCATCTGTCAATTCTTTATTTTTTTTTGTTTTTCGATTTCTTTCCTCTACTATTTTTCTTTCTTTTGTCCGCTGTTGACTCTTAAAGTGCTGACTCTAAATTCCAAAACGCACGAAAGAGGAGAGAAGAACAGCTTAAGAATAATTTGATCAGTAATAAGGTAGTGCAAGCTATCAATAAAAGTACTGTTAAATGTAAATTTTATAGAAAAGATTGATCAACTGTATCAACCATTATCGCTACCACTGAAATCTTTTATCTCTCAGAGAAGACGAAGATTAAGATCACATTCTCAATTTAGGTCAAATGTTTAATTTGATCTAAGTTATGTCAGGAAAAAGTGTTAAAGTGTTAAAGAAATTAAATCAAAAGAAAAATTACTTGAAGTAGAAGAATCCTTGGTAAATGATCCATACTACCAATCTTATGATTAGTTCGAGTGTACCTAAACGTTATTTGAATTTTTAGAAATGCTTCATACTTGGAAATTTATGAATTTTTGCTCAACAAATAAAGTTTTGATTCAAAAAAAAAGTCCTACCTGGACAACAAGATGAATTCACTTAAATCGTCGCTGACCATTTCGATACCATTCAACTGGAAAGATTTCAGTGCATATACGAGTTGTAATAAGATGAAGCATACCTTCTGTTCGTATTCTTCACTGATGTCCTAAAATTGGAAATTTTTACGATAAAATTAAATAAGTCAAAAAACAAACATAGAAATAACAAATAAGTCAAAAGGCAAGTCTTTATGACCACCGTTTTCTTAATAATTTTATAGAGTCTTGTGTTGACAACTAAAGCATTACAGCATCCGGATTTGGATTATGGATAAATCAAGATGGAAGAATCCTAAAAGGAACTAGAAATGGCAATTATTACTTACATATTGATGATTACTAGCAAATGATTTGAATGTGAACAAAGTATGTCGTGGAATAATCAAGAAACGATATTTCTGGCTGTTCTGATGTAGAGTATCATGAAGTATGCGATGCTCCTGGAAAGATTACAGCTAATTTTCTAACAAAAAAAGAAATTAAATGTCACAAATTGTTTAATTTAGCAATGATATATGATTGAATGAATGCGACAAACTAACGTTTAACATTACAACGTTTAGAATATTATTAAAAATATGAAATGTTTATTCAAGTTTGAATAAAATTAAAAACTGTCAACCATATTAGACTATAAGTATTTTGATGAACAAAATGAAGCTTAAATTACCTCATTTCGTTTTGCTCTAATTTCTACAAGTGTCGGTGGATTCCATATGTTACCAATCGTAAGATCAGGTTTTATTGGACTAGAATCAACAAATACAGGTTCAGCCTGCAATAAGGCAGAATGTGCATTTAGTTTAATAACAAATATAATCCATATCATGTAACATTTATGATTATTTTCATCTATCTTACTATCACATTGATCGCAGAACTCAGGAAGCCGTCGTATGGCAAAAATGCATTAAAGAAGTGCGTGTAACATTTCGAGAAAATTGGTATCATCGATTCGAAAATTAAATCATCCAATTTCAACCTAAAATTGTTGAAGTTCAAAATGTTTGCTTGTGGTTATTAGAAATTAAATTTTATTTCGAATTGAAATGTTTTTGAATATTATCAAACTTTCAAAATTTTTCCAATTTTAAGAAATTTTCACTTCATAACGTCACATTTCATTTAACTTTAATTTTAAAAAATTCAAATAAGAATGCATCACTTCTGTAGATTCGCTTTTGATAATATTGAATTATGATTTGTAAAAAATTTGTTCAGATTTGATGAAGCATATTGCAATATTTCAAGATTGTTTGAAGTCATCTGCAAATTGATGAGTGAAATTATAATAAAATTATAGCATTGATGATATATATATATATATATATATATATATAGAATCATTTTTGAAATAGAACTGAAATTTATTCTAAATTAATTTTAATATGATATAATTAATTTTTGATGCTAAAGGGTAAAACCTTAAAAGTTTACACTTGTCGCATCATCTGATTTTAATGATAATATCGAATAATATACACCAAAATGTTGTAGCAGTGAAGTAAAAAGATGAAATGATTTATTTTTGCATTATGTCGCTAATCTTACCTGTTTATAAAGTCCGATAACGGATACCAACTCATTATCGTTCTCCATTTGATTGCTGATGCTACGTGGTTCTGATTTTGATAATAATGAAGGATGGGTGTCAACTTGCGTCACTGGTGTTAACTTCTTATAGCTTTCTGTTGAAGTGCAACGGATAATGCAACCTTAAGAGATCATCCTGTTGAAATTATTCAGGAAAACTTATGAATAAACCACATTTATTTTATTTGCAATTATTAGGTAAGAAAAATATTTTCCGGTAATTTTCAGGAGAGGAAATTACATATAATTCAAATCATTTGCAGGAGCAAATTTTTGGAAAATATTTCATTAATATCTGCAATTACAAAGATTTTCATAAATTTAAACAATTTTTAATTACTAAATATTGTCTTATTTCATACATTTATTATTTTATCTTTTTCGTGTTTTTTTTGAATAAATTAAAAAGATTAAAAAAACAAAAACAAAGTGGGCAGAACCATGAGAAGAGGATGGTATGCTAGTTGGACTTTTTATTGCTTCATTTCCTGAAATCAATCTAGAACGGTTGATATTATATTGAAGTTGGCTTCTCACTGGTTCATTTCGATGAAAATTGTTATCGAAAAATGTTCGTTGTTTCATACTTACTAACTGAAAAATGATAAATTTTAACTTTGCAAAAATTTTTATTAAATATTTTTGGATTAAATATTTGAATATTTGGAAATATTTAAAATTTCACGAACTCTTAAACTGTTGGTTCTATTTGGTGGTTTATGAGAGGATGATAATGATGGTGATGGTGGTAAAGATGATATGCCAGATATTGTTAATGATCGTTGTTCCATGTCAACATGCGTGTCATTTTCTTGCATGATCCATTGCTTCGGTAAACTATTACGAATATTTTTCCCAGCAGTTGGAATAGACATCGTAAATGCCTATAATTGTTGATATAAGGTATGAGATTTCTTCAACTCTATTGTTTTATTTGTTTTTAAAATCTTTAACTTTGTTAATTGATGCAATAATTAATGATTTTATCTAGAAAATGTTACTTTATTTTTCGTAAATGTGCAATCCTGTTCAGAATATCCAGGTTCGGTTGATTGTTTCAAATTCGGAATGTTGAATCCTTGATCCGATTCATGACCACTTGCATTGTATCGTATTTGTTCTCGTTGCTGTTGCTGCCGTAATGCATGATCACTTGCTATCTGATCAGTAAGAGAAATAAGCATTAAACTTATCAGATAGAACTGATAAGAGATTACGATCAAAATGAAAGTAGATACGGTATGATCGATGATATTCACCGTCTATTTACAACAAAAGGATAGCTTAATATTGAAACTAGAGAATAATGTTGATTTAATACCTGGAATTTATTTAAGATATTTTTAAAATTATTCAGTCGTGGAACATCTTTCATTATCTTTTCTGCTATTGGCGACTCTCTACAACATATTCAAATTATATACAAATTTTGCATACCTTCCAAAAACTTTCTTTTCATTTTCTTTTTCGCTCTTAAAAAGTTCCTTCAGTCCCTTTTGGTATTTAAGAGAAAATAATATTTACTACTTGGGAAAAGTTGGCTTAAAATAGATATGTGTCGCATATTTGGCTCAAAATTGAGTATTACCATTAGAGTTTCGTATCACCACTAGAGTGATAGCATCATATTTAGTTTCAGGAAAAAAAAAAGTATGGAAAAGTTGATGTGACACATTAAAGTGGATGAGTTAACAGCGAATGCAAGTGCAGAGATAAAACAAGACTTTTAGATAGACGTAACTGACGTGCGTACGTCTATATCTCAATATGATTACAGAATATAACGATCAATTAACATATTTGCATTTTATCTCACCTGGATCCAAATTCAGAACAAGCCATTTTTATTGGTCGGTGTTGTGGTGTTGTACTTCCCTGCCTGCTGTTAATTGTGTCTGCTTCCAATATTGTTGCTGTACCACTCTTAATATAAAATGAATTTTATCGCAAAATTTTCAAAATTTTGAAGTATGAATTTTAAAAAGTTTTAAATTACACTTAACTCCGAGTCTTTCTCATTCAAAAGATCGTTGACAATGAGGTCATCTCAGTATCTTTTGCTTGAAAACTATTAGCTAACAAAGTTTTTTCTGTTGCTTAACAAATTTAAATCTTCTTATCTACGATATTGCAGAAAAGGATCGAATAGTCAGTCTCACGTTATTATTTTCGAAGTATTCCACATTGCCAAATTCTGTTGCGTTTTTATTATACTCTTGGCTAATAGATGTAATATATCTTGGCTTCGGTTTCAGGATACCATCATGGGCAATTAACGTATTACTGATTATAGGTGGTGGATCTGTTTGCATTTCCGGTGGTTTCTGATTTGGAGAATTTCGGAGAACTGATTTATATGTTAAAAATGCAGATTTTTGAGATGGATAAAGAGACGTATAGTTGTTACGTTCTTGCTTCTGTTGCCTGTAATAAAGATCATTTTAAAATCACTTTTTTTTTCGTCTAGAATCTCTTCATTTCTAAAAAAATAATGAATAACTCTTTTAAGTGTTTATTTTTCGACGCAAATGGTCAAATGCATTGTTGGAAAATCAGCTTACTTATCATATAGACTCATGTTAAATCAATTTTAACATGAAATTGAAATGTTTGGTATTTTTTACGAACAAAAAAAGTGATAAGAAAGTAATAGATTTTAAAATTCAGAACTTTTTTCTTAAATTTTATAAAATCTTGATATTTTACTTAAAAAACAAAAAGATAATTTAGTAGGAACGTACTTAGCCAAATAAAATTTGTTACCACTATAGCCCGTAAAATAATTTTGTGATTTAACAACAGGTGGAGTGGTAATAAAATTGCTAAGAAGAGATCGTTGATTATTGCTTATGAATGTTTGAGGCGCTAATTGCTCCTTTGCATAACCATGTCGTTTTCCGGGTGTATGACGTGGATCTTCGATCGTTGAAAAGAAATCCATTTGTTTCAATCAAAAATCAAGCTGTAAGAAATTTGATTCATATTCAAATCAAAACAAAATTTATAATTTAAAGCTTTCTAAACACCAGATGCATTAAGTTAAAATATCCTCCTAACGGTGATAATATTGATGCCAAAATGTGCGCTTCTTAATTTCACTATCTAATGCAAACATTATGTTCTATTGAATATATTATCTATTGTCTATTAAATAATGAAATAAAGATTTGGATTTAAATTACAAAGTGTAAAAATAAAGTCAATTGTCAACTTATTTATTTATTAATTTGTTTACTAAATTCCTTAATTTAATTCTTTATCGGAAATTTTGAAATTTTTATTAAATAAATATTTTTAAGAAATAATTTATAAATAAAACAAAAGAAGGAAAAAAATGATGAAATTCGTAATATCTATCGATTCATTATATTTGTCCATTTTTAATAGATTTGAGAACAACGATAAATATGAGTTTAGATAATAGCTAGTAATTAGTAAGAAAAAACTAATGAATAACTCCATATCAAACTTTATAAAGTTTTAATTCTGATTCAAATTTTAATTGAATCAAACTGAAACTATAATGAAACTAGGGACAATTCCAATATGTCAACCAAGACGATAACCTAATTGACGATCATTCATTATTCTCTTTCTCTCTCTCTCTCTCTTGCTCAACTATAAAATGCATCATCAATTTACAATTGGAAAAGTAGAGACGAATGATATTTATTTTAAACGGATCGAAAGTGGAATGGTTGTTCTGATATATTTGTATTTG
>NW_018108294.1:137098-144473 GCF_000183805.2 Loa loa | reverse complement strand
CACACACACACACACACACACACACACACACACACACACACACACACACACACACACACACACACACAAACATACACACACATAGACGCGCATTCACGGAAGACCACATATACATGTTCACGTGTTCACGTACGTAACTTTGCTGTCCAAAATATTATTTATAAACAGTATTTTCATTAATTTTTTTTAAATCATGAATGATAAAGCAATCAAAATAAGTCAAGTCTTAAAAATCGGAAGATTTCGAAATAAACGATGATCTTTCAAATCCTAAGTGCAAAAAAGTTAATTATAAAGGTTGTAAATAGGAATTTGATCATATTTCTAATGAAATATTTATAAATTCAATATTGGATAATTTTTGCTTTTCCTTTTGGATAATTTCTGATAAATTTGCTGAGAAAAGCCATAAATGAATAATTTCACAAAATCATAGAATAACTCCATTCTAATCAAATAACTTAATTAGAGTGGCTAGATTATTTTTACAATTATAGCTAATAATTCATTGATAAGTTTATTACTTATGTCATATCTATATGTCCAACAATAACGGTTAAGCGATAGCTTTTACGACAATGATGAAACTGTATGAACAGATCGAAATAGAAATTCGATATGCAAATAATGACTTTAGATATGTAAATTTACTTTCATCTATCAACATCAATTTTAAAGAGATTATTTGCAGAAAAGTAAGTGGATGGATGAATATTCATTTGTTCACTTGTCACAAACGAAAATAACGAATAGCGATGACGAGAAAACCTGTCTTTTATTTTTGTCACTGTTGAATTCTGTTGAAGATACAGCGATGTATGTGTGTGTGTGTGTCTAATTTGCTAGTGTTTGTCGAATTATCAATAAAAATTTATCCTTCTTCCGATTTTCATTTAAAATTTAAGCATTTTCATTTGAAAAATTTCGAATTTCCATTTAAAATTTAGTAGAAAATGGAGTTAGAATAATTTTTTCCCCCTAATTTCAATCTATGAAATGTTAAATGCAAAAACTTATATGGCATAATAAAAAGTAAAAGTATTAATTCCAGAAACTTCAGTCAAGATTTACAATTTTATTTCAGAATAATCCAAACTCAAAAAAAAAAAATCGACAAATGATGTAATCATTTTTGCATGATAATTTAACTGATAATCAAGTGGTCAAAAGCTTAACTTTTTGCCATTAAACTTACCTTTTCATTTAATTATCTGAACATTATTTGAATTTAATCATTTTCGTTTCAATTTTTTTTTGATAAAAATTTTAAGATATTGGAAGAAATATACATTTCGACGAAATGAAGTATAAGAAAATGTAAAATAATTGAAATAAAAAAAAAATACAGGAAATAATTGAAACAAAATGTTAGAAACGAAAATTGTTAAATTGCATTAGAAGTATTGAGTAAACAGTAATCTTTTACTTCGATAACTCTTCATTAAACACTCAAGCACTTCAGTAGAAAATGCTAAAACTATAAATTCCTCATTGATCACCAACATTTTTGTTGTAAGTTTCGACCGGAACTGCATACTTCATCCGGTATTTCATAAGTGTCAAGAGGAAACCACTGGTAAATCCGAGAGATCAACAACAAAAAAGGAAGCAATTATTAAATTTGAATGCCATAAAATGTTAAATATATTTATGATTGCAATCAAAAGTAATATGAGAATAATAGGAACTAAAAAAAAGAAAAAATTTAAAAACTTACAATACATAACTTTTGCTCGCTTTTGGTTTAGTGCTACTCAGTCGGAAAGTTTATTTGTCCAGGTTGATCAAAGCAATCTATCATAATCTCTATGAAATCTTATTTAAATTTCAGAACCATTAATAGACGTGGTGGGAATTTTAAATAAGAAACCTGAAGAATAAAGATAAAAATATGATTTTAAGGTCTAAAAGAGAGAAATAAAATTCTGAGGTTCAAAGGTCAAATTTCAGAGAAATTGAAATTTGCAAATCGAAATTTCGATTTAGATTTTGAAAATACTGGATTGAAAAAGATTGAATGTTTAGATTGGAAAAACAACACTCAAAAATTTACTTTACCTGAAATTTTGAAAATTCTGCAAAAAAATTACCTGTGATTTTGTTTTCATCAAACTGAGCTCAACATAAGTAAAGTAAATGTCGCACATTTTAATAATGAATTATTTTTTGAAAAAGCATTAGATTTGAGATCCATTTCCAATTTCAGGTTACTTTTATAATTGTTAAATTTCGTAAACCCCAACTATATATATACTTTATGGTTTATTGTTTCGAAAAAATCACTTTATTTTGAAATTTAAAAATGAGACATGACTTTACGGGGGAGATATAGCGCTGTAATTCTCAGCGCGGTAAAGGTGGGGCGCTGAATGTTTTCGGTTTGAATTTATTCGTTGAGCGCTTTTGACTTTCACTTCTACGTGTTTACTTTGGTTAATTTGCGTAAATTGTTACTCACTTTTTGTAAATTATTGCTAATCCATGATCAATAATAGCAGGATTTTTTGTTTGTCTACATCTAAATTATTGTATTTAATTCGTGAATTTTCACGTTAGAATCGATTATTTTGTTCTGGCAAGTTTATTTTCTCTCTTCGCAATACTTTATCCTTTACAGATAATGCTAAGTTACTTGAATTATCAGTTACAGGTTCATCCATTAAAATGGCGCAAAGACAAAAGGAAAAAGAAAAGAATAAGGCTTCTACTTCAACAGCAGCAGCAGCAGCAGCAGTAACAGAGGAAGCAAGTAATATTGCACTAGTTGAGGAGGAAGATGTTAATTCTTTCACAGTCGTCGATAAACTTGAGGTTAAACGTTTATCAATGAAATTTAAAATTTGCACAAGTTTTAACTAGTTTTTGAAAGTTTGACACAAATTACACAAAGACTTGACACAAATCTTTGACACTATTTGATACAAGTAACATAGTTTGCGAATACACAAATCCAATTATGGAAAGTAACATTTGGAAACTTCATTAAATATTATGCTTATTAACGTGAGACCAGACAGTTCTATTTCTAATATTTCTATAACTTGTGAGGATTTCTATAACATCTTGCAAGTGTACAAAAATGGCATCAGTAATCAAACGCATCGGTAATCAAACTGTTCCTTTTTTGGTTCGTTTTTTGGGCTTACAGTTGCCTAATGAAAAGGATGGATTTGACTTAGAGCAGTGAAAGATTTTTAATATACTTTATTGAAACCTTTTGAAGAATTTTTATCAAAGATAAGAGGAATAAGAGACGAGTAAACCTCTCATTGAGTGCACTCACTGGATATTTGTAGTGCTATAGTTTGAGCTATAAGCGTTAATTTCCAGATGTTTTTGCTGCTTTTTTAGCAATTTGGAATATCTGCTGCTGATATTCGAAAGCTGAAGGAAGCTGGTTTCTGCACATTCGAAGCAATTGTTTATGCACCTCGCAAAGAACTGTACGCTATCAAAGGCATAAGCGAACAGAAAGCTGAGAAAATATTCGTAAAATAATTTGTTTTATTGGATCATTTTTTCGGTTCCATTATCCTGTAAAATATCAAGATTATGTAGACCCTTCGAGAAGTTATCAAATGCCACAAGCTGGGACATCATTTTTATGCTATGAGTTAAATAAAAAATAAGGATTAAACGTTCAGGTTGTGTAACCAAGTGAGGATTAGGTCAAGAGGTCGGAGGATTAGGTTAAGAGATCGGACAGCGTCTTTTTTTTTCAAAACATTCTTAATTGAAATGTAATGTAGAATACTTTAGATCTGGAGAACTTTTGAAATAAAAATTCGATAAAAAATCGTCAACTCAATTTTCTACTTGGATCATACCTGTAGTAAGATGAGAGATAAGAATTAAATGCACAACGTTTTCATTGGATTAAAGGAAAATTTGTATTTAAATAGTTTCTTTTAATTTAAGGCCGAAGCGGCAAAACTAGTACCGATGGGTTTTACCACTGCTAGTGAAGTGCATATCAAGCGTTCCGAAATTATTCAAATAGCTACCGGTAGTCGTGAGCTAGATCGTCTTCTTGGAGGTGGAGTAGAAACGGGATCTATCACTGAGGTATAATATTATTGTATTTAACGGTATTAATTCGGTGTGAAATTTTTTTGTATGTCCGAACAAGTAATTTTCACTTTAATTTCGATAAGGAACTTTAATTGATAGTGAATAACTCTCTTGAAATTTTAAATACAAGTCATTGATAATCTTTTCCATTTTTTCTAGATATTCGGCGAGTTCCGTACCGGTAAAAGCCAACTTTGTCATACATTGGCTGTAATGTGTCAATTGCCAGTAGATATGGGAGGAGCAGAAGGGAAATGTCTTTGGATTGATACCGAAGGTACTTTCCGTCCAGAAAGGTTACTTGCTATAGCAGAAAGGTTAATCTTTGTTGTATTTTACGTATTTATTTATATTGTTTAATCTAGATTCTTAATAAACCTCTCTATAACTTTTATTACTGGTGTGTTACCTGAAATTATTGGCGACATCACCTGTTATCGTGTTAGATTACTGATTTGTTTTCGTTAATTTTTGAAAAAGCTACCCAATTAATTCATCCCGACTATTGCGATTGGTTTTAGGCACAAACTGTCTTCGCAAGATGTTCTGGACAATGTTGTTTATGCACGGTGCCATAATACTGATCACCAAATGCAGCTTCTCATTCAGGGATCAGCTATGATGGCAGAATCAAGGTTTGTTTGCTGCAAAAGAAAAAAAAAAGAGAACTTACACTTTTTCAAAATTTAAATTTAGACCTTTTAGCGGGTATCAGTCGCTTTTTCATAAACGAATACCATGGTTTGGAGTTTCAAGTAAGATTTCGTTAATTGGGTTGATCTCTGGAATTTTAATGAAAACATCTATTACCAAAATAAAGGTAAGAAAATAGATTATCATGTAGGACTTGTCACTCAACGGAAGACTAAATTAATTTTAGGTACGCACTGCTTGTTGTCGATAGTGCGACTGCATTGTTTCGTACAGATTATTCGGGACGCGGTGAACTTGCTTCTCGACAGACAATGCTTGCGAAATACCTCAGAATGCTTCTCAAGTTATCCGATGAAGTGAGTTTGTAGTTAATAATGGTTTATTCCTGTAATTCAATATTTTCTCCTTGTTTGTGAGGGGCTTTTGAATTTGATTGTGCAGTTCTTTTACATCTACAGTATTTAACTGCGTTAGAGCATGCATTGACGCGCATAATTTCATTTCCTGTACGCTCGTCTCCCCAGAGATTACAAAGTTTTGTCACCTCAGTTACATCCTCGTATAATTAATAAATGAAGTAACGACCGGGAAAAAAAATGAAATCCAATTGATTTTGCACAGTACAGCATTCAAAGTTGCAGCTTTTTCAGTTTGGTGTCGCTGTAGTAATAACTAATCAGGTAGTGTCACAAGTAGATGGTGGTTGTGGTATGTTTCAAGGAGAAACGAAGAAACCAATTGGAGGGAACATCATGGCTCATGCTTCTACAACTAGGTGCTTTTCATCTTCTGTTTTATAAATATTATAACTACAACTGAAATTCAGAAATCCTCATTGAACCGCGCTTTCCAAGTATTTATGTTGTATTCTGTAGAATAAACGATTAATCGTTCAGTTTTTCATAGTATTTTAGAGGGAGAACTGGTTAGTTGTTCCACATCAGAAATTAGAGCTTCATATTTAGTATTATAGGAATCATCAAAATTTTTTAATCATTCACTACAAATACTGCACACTGGACGCACAGTTCATGTTGTTATGTTAGTAAAAATTGACTATATATGGAAAATTTTCATTGTAGGCTTTATTTGCGTAAAGGACGCGGAATAACACGCATCTGTAAGATTTATGATTCACCATGTCTTCCGGAAAGTGAGGCAGTGTTCGCTATAACAACACATGGAATTGACGATGCTACTGATTAGAAAATGTTATTTCTTTTTTTAAACATATAAAAAAGTAATAGGCTTGTTCATAAAGGATAGCATATGTTTGGTGAGATGAAATCCTGATTAAATTCAATTTTAGGCTAATTAATTTTGGAAAATTTACGGATTTTTAACGGTATTATGAAAAAATGTTTTACTTGTAATTTTATGCAATTCCAATAAGCTGATCGCGAACTTTTTGCTCCTAGAGAAGTCTGGTTGTTAGACTCGAACGGTTGTTGGACTGTTAGTTTTATTTGGCATTGCTGCTTGGTTGCCAGTATATTCTTAAGAGTCACAGCTTTTTTGGTTGTATCTATTTTGGATAGGTTTTCTTCTTTTCATTCAGAACATGTAGTAGCCACTCCGATCATCTAATTGACCATCCAGTTATTATTGTAGTTGTTCTTGGGCGGGTTTTAGTTGTTTATTATGAATCTGTTATCAATTTATAGTCTTGAATTCAATTATATTTTTAAAAAATCACAAATATTTGCAAATGTGATGTTTTGAGGTTTGCCATTCAACACTCTTTTTATCGTTATTTTTTGGAAATTTCTATGTTTGTTTTCTGTGCTTTTTGAAATATTCATATAGTTTTGAGATATTGATCTCATAATATCTGCAAAAACTTTGTTTCTTTTCTGTAAATGTTTGAAATGTCCGGGATGGTATAGATATAAAATGAAAATGCTAGATGGACGAATGTGAATGATATGGGTGATTCAACATACGGTTGTTGATGTTCGTTCTACTACTAATGAGGATTTCAGGATACTTGGGTAAGTAATGTTAGCAATATTCCTTCTTTTCGCAAATATTCGTTTTGTGATAAAAAGAAGGAGAGCAGCTAGGGAAATTTCAGAATTGCTTTGAAGCGCTTCGACAAAAGACTGTATTGCTACAAATGATGGGAAGAAAACGTGATGGATTTTTCCGCATTGTAAGCATTAACCCAAAGTTTGTTAAATAGTGGTTGAAAATGGCCTGTCTGTCGTATTACTTTCGTGTTAGAAGTGTTGGCTGGGACAGTACACCGGATTGGGACGTTCATTTCTTTGTGAATAGCACTACCGCTAAAATTGAGTGTCAAAAAAAAAAACTGTTTTGGGAATCTGCAAGAATCGACTTGTCAGGTTGGCGGCGGTGTCACTTTGTAAGATCAGAATCGGTATCAATTTGAAGTGTAATTCATAAACTTCGTCGATGAGGAAACATTAAATTTCCGAAATTATCAGAGATCTTGTAAAGCATTGCTTCTTTGTGCTAGGTAATTTGCATCCATCTGTAAACTTCTAAAATTTAAGCGGGACCTCCCATTTATGTTAAGCTCCTTTTTTATTTACAGCAAGTGCAGTTCTTACAAGGAGGGTGATATATATATATATATATATATATATATATATATATATATATATATATATATATATATATATATATA
>NW_018108294.1:127224-136299 GCF_000183805.2 Loa loa | reverse complement strand
CGGGGATCAATAATGGAGGAAATTTTGATCAATGTAGTATTATTTTCCAGACTGGGAAAGGAATCAATCAGTATTGGAATGACGATATAATTCTCATCCTCAATTCTGTTTCAAAGTTACAGTGGACTGTAGCCTATTTGAAGGACTGTAAGTTATCAACAAATATAAGATGCCATGAAATAAGTATGTGGAAGTAATGCTGACAGAAAGTTTTAACACAGTTTACACAGTTTACTTACCCATTTCATATTGTAAGTCAAAAATGGTCAAAGTATAATGTTTAAAAGTTTGGACATTTCCGATTTTCGATAATAGCTGAACTATTTGTGATATCACAGGATGATATGATGAGATAGAATTATGATTTCTTGTGAACTGGAATTGATTTTGCAGGACAGTGATCGTATATGTAGAGCGTTATCCAAATAAATCCTCAAAGTAAAAAGAACAAATCAGGAAAGTTTGATCACTTTTAGAGTCATATTTGAAATCCGGAAAAGTTTATGTTTTATGAAAATTCTACTTTGATATATTTTTCTTATCCTTTCTTACTACTCTATGCAAATTTACTGATCTCTTACTTCTATCAACTGAGAAGGAACAATTTTTTTTTCAATTTTTTTTTGTAAAGAAAAGGTTTATTTTTTGTTAGATATTATGAAATGCATCGAAAATTTTGTTGGGACAATGAAAGAGTCCGTTTGGAAAATTTCACATCATCATAGTTTCAATAGTTTCATTAGCGTAAATTACTTCATTCAATGAATTTTGATGTCTCTTTTCCGTCCTATCACTAAAATAAATTGTTGAAGTTATATATTTTCATCGTACGTGAGTCATCGTCGTGCGTCATAGTTTGATCGAAAAATGATTCAATCGTTTTTGCATAAAATAAGAGAAGACACAATTTCAAACAACAATATTTTTTTTTCAATTCATTGATTTTGTTCTCAACTGGTCAGTGTCAAATTTCGATGATTCACTATCTTTTCACTTTCAAAACTCTCATTTCCCTCGTAAAAACTAAAGCTTCAAGGTTTTATGCACGAATCACAATGAGGAATATTGTCTTCAGTACGATTCATTCCAAATTCGAATAAAAAATATTTTAACTTCTTGTCTAATATTACTTAAAACAATAAGTTTGAAACTATAACGTATAATACAATCACATTTATTTTAGAATGTATCTTAGACAAAGCATCAAATTTCAACATTGCAAAAATTACACCTGCTCATGTACTAGCAGTTCTTCTTGCACTAACTTAATGCTTGCAATTCTCCTTGCACTGGCCTAGCGCCTAAGATTCTCCTAGCACTAGCCTAGTACTTGGGATTCTCCTTGCATTAGCCTAATGCTTGTTATTACCTTCGTCTCAACCCAGTGCTTGCAATTCCTCTTGTAAAAAAAGAAAAAATATGCAAAATTTCTCAAAAGCTCTTGCTATTGTAAATCACGATATCACTGTAAGATGTACCATTCCTATTTAAAATAATTTTAAAAAAGCTACCAGAAATTTTACTCCACAAAAGAAGAACTTTGATAATAAGAAACGTCATGTCATTGAGACTCATTTCACATGCGCTTCAGAAGCTTTAAGCCCTTCCTTTTCGACGGTTCTCTTCCAAACATTAAATTAATTTTCTTGTAGTAAAAATTTCAACAAATTTTTTTTGACACAAATTTTACCAATTTTACAAAGATCTAATTAATTTAAACTGTGACTTATTTTAGCGCCTACTCAAAAAGAGCGCTTAAACTTACTTTATGCAAAGGCTGTGATAATGTGAAAGATTAACAAATGATTCTTTAAAACTTTTCTTTGTGACAAACTTTCGAGAGTAATATCAAATTAAGGAAATTTCATTCAGTAATATCTCCACTCAAACATTAAGTCTATTTTTAATTGGAACAAACATGAATCTAAATTAGCTTCAGTTGAAATTAAAATAAAGTGATAAAATATCATAAATTCTGCAAAATCCTTATTTCGAAAGATCGAAATTTTTATAAATCGAGAAAGATGCTAACACAACCAATCTTCTTTGAGAAAGATGCTAACATAACCAATCTTCTTCGAGAATGATGCTAACACAACCAATCTTCTTCGAGAATGATGCTAACATAACCAATCTTCTTCGAGAATGATGCTAACATCCAATCTTCTTCATCGAACAAAACAAATCTGCAAACTTGCAAAGCAAAGTAGATGAAAATATTATCTTTTCTTCTTCACCTGCTTTTTGTATTTCTTCATTTCAATCGCTATTAAATGTAACCTAAATTCCTCATTTCCCACTGTGATTTTTTGATGAAGAGATTGTGTCACATTTGGTCAATTTAGTATGACATTTTATCTTCCTTAAAATTCATAAATATAAATTTTGTGAATTGCGAACTCGTGGTATCAAGTGAAAAAAAATGAAATTTACATCACAAATTACAACGGAGAAATTTACATGAACAACCAGCAATTATTGAGGAATGACAAAGATGTTTGAAAATTTCATGAGTGAAATTTGCCCTGAATCAATTGTCATCAGGAAGACTTGTGTTTCAGCGTGGTGACACTTTGAAAGAACTATGAGAAATAGACTGCAGAATGTAAAAATGCAAAGTTACATTTCTTCTATTTACATTATTATCATGAAAGATGGCTATAAGAGCTCGAAAATTTTTTTCTTTTTGTACGTGACACTATTTCAGATAAGCTTTGAAATTAAATTCAGTTTCGGAAAGTGTCAAAGTCTACAAGTTGACAAAATTCGGAAGGATAACTGTTTAAATTCCGAACTTGTTAATCCTTGAAATAGTTACAGCGAGTGATGGAATGCAAAAAAATTGTTAATCAATGTTGAGATATTTCAAAATTTTCAATATAATAATTCATTCATAGTATTTATGACAAGAAGTCATTCAATAGTTTAAAAATTCTCTATTATCAGTCATCGATAATTATGATAAGAGTAGTACAGATGATATTGTAGTTTGATAAATAATGGAAGATTATAGTCTACGGAGGGTAACTTTTTGATAATACTCAACGTGATAAAAAAAAAAATAGTGGTGATGATTAACATTAACACTATTCAAAGGTAATTTAAAATTCGTTTCTTTTTCAACTTCAAAAAGAAATGATTATCTATTAAATGAAATGAATAGATTAGAAATTTCATTAAAATAATGGCAAGCTTTTTGGAAATTTAATTAATTATCATAAAAATATCGATCATTATAATGGCCATTTATTTATTTATTTGAAAGTTATTTCACTTACATACTATAACTTTACTATTTATGTGTTATTTGATTCAAAGAAAAAAAAATCATTGAAATAGTAAAAAGAATGAAGAAAAGAAAAAAAAAAACAAATGAAATGAAGATTAATATATTTATTGATTCATTGAAATTTGTCCAACATTTATAAATGCTAATCATTAAATTGTTTTGTTTATTGGTTCAAGCAACGACAAAATATATTGATAAATGATAGGATAAAATGTTAATCATTCTGATAGACATTTGTTGAAGTGATAATTCATTGCAAAATAATATCGTTGATGAAGGGTTAATTTGCATTTGAAGAGAAGAAAAAAAAAAGGGGGAAAGAAGAATGATTAAAAAGAATCATAAGAAAAAATGAGAAATCAATTCATTCATTATCAAATGAATTATTTAAAAAAAAAAGGAAATGATTTTAAAAGAAGTTAGCAACATATCAAAAGTATAAATGACGTGACTTTTGCAAGTAATTTAGCATTTCACAATAAAAATTTGCCGCCATTTTATGATATTTTTCGTTTGCTTCAATATTTTAAAATATTCATCATTTCTTATTCAAAACTTTTTTGTAATTTCCTTTTCATTGAATGTAATTTTCAGATTTGCACATCACACTTAAGAATAATTCATTTTTTCTCGCTGATAAATGATATTAATTAGTGATTAAAAGTATTCAATGACAAACGTTGCTTTTACCTAATAATTACGTACGTTTGATGTATTTTGCGTTTGCAAAAGTTTGATTAAAATAAATAGTAGGGAAGTTTTTTTTTTTTTTTTTACAAATTAATTGATTGAATACATGTTCTTCTTGACTGCTGCATTCAGACAAGAATCCTTGTTTGATTTCATGGTTAAATTTTATCAGCCAAGAAGAAATAGGATAGTGTCAAAAGTCGGCTAAAAAGGTTAGAAAAATATAAAGAAATTGAACAAGTAAAATAAATTGTCAACCAAAAACATTATTGTATCAAATATGGAATAACATCGTGAAGAAATATTAATAAGGGATTCATTAGCAATACTTTTTGACAATGAATGACATCATTGCTATACGACACTATCCCCATCAAATTTACTGATCGATTTAAATTTAATTTGATTTCAGAGTTATTAACATAAGCGGCAATTGAACTTGAATTATCACTGAAATTGCAATGTCCTTTTTAGGAAAACTTTTTGTTACAGGATAACTAAATAATATTTTGGTTGACGGAAACGATTTAATTCTTTTTGGCGACAATATCTAATAAAAGTTCTGAAAGGTGCAAAAAGTTAAAGAAAATATAAAGTTATTCCTTATTTAAATAGTGTTATCTGACCTTCATACAGTTTAGCAACTTTTGAAAGAAAATGATTCCCGAGAGGTCGGGAAGTTAGGCTATAGTAATGAATAAACTTTTTTCTTTTTGGTTAGCAGAAATTAACAAGAAGTGGAAAAATTTCAATGAATTAAAAAAAAAGCTTTCAAGGTTTTTGACTTTTTTGGAAAGAAGGAAGGAGGAATATTTGTCTTGAAAGGCTCATAATGTAAAGACCCTTATAGTAATGTTACATTTCCGATTTACTAGCCTTCGGAAAAGGACTTTGCAGTTTTCCTGATTTTTTAATCCGCTATTTTTTCGGTTTTTTTTCTGATTTTCAATTCCATTCAGTGCAATTAATGAAGCAATGCTTCTTCCGGCAATTATTTATTCAACAAACAATTCACACAACTATTTAAGTAAACATTAAGTTATCATTAATCAAACGAAATGATGCAACCATTGATGTGATAAGATAAAATTGTGGACTAGCATTATTAATTTGTGAAACAGGTAGATGTGCACATGTTTCGTTTATCATCAATTTGATTAAATTTTAGGTTGGAGGTACTAATGTTCTTCATTTTTTTTAACGTCATATGTTATATGAAATGGTTTATTGCAGTAAAAACGAAGTATATTATTGGTGACAGCTAAAAGCAATTTCCTCTTAAGGATTTAACTAATTCAATCCTATACAGGAAGATGATATTAAAACCTGTCGTGATAAGCGACATTCTGAGGAAAAGATATTTATCGTTAAATGTATCGTGTGGATAGCTTAAGTTTAAAGATCAAAACAGTGTCATATGTTCATTAGATAGCTAAGTAATTAGAGAGAAGGTGAGAAATCAGTGAGCTAAAAAAAAAATCCAATGATTTGTGTATAATGATGGAATGATGAATGCTTATCACCAATGGCTAAGATTTCACCATTCAATTATAATTTGGCTCAAATTTGATCGAATGATCAAATTGGATAGGAATCAAAAAAAAAAAAAAAGATGCTTTGTTGGTTTCTTTCTCATTCTTTTTTTATTCTATTAAAATTGGACAGACAAATCTGATTGACATTTTTACAGAGATAGTCTTGTGGTCATTTTAAAATAGTTGTATGGTAAGCAATTGGATAATTATTAGCGTAAAAGCGAGTTAAAAATTAGGAAATCTTTTCGGAAGTTAATAAATTAACTCTTTTCCAAACCTCTTTGTAAAATTTCATTTTACAAGTTCATTTAGAGAAAATTTCTGGAATATCCTTTTAGCATTTTCTATATATCATTTCATTCCTACTTTTTATCTCTTGAATATCATTGTAGAGTTAAAAGTTATAAATATTTATTTGGGATTATTTTATTTACATTCATTTTGGGATTTTATTTTAGTAAAAGCAATCTAGAAAATAAGCATTTGAAAAAAAAAAAAAATACAAGAAACGTTTTCGTTCTTCGTTTTTTTCTTTTTACCAAATAATTTAAGCAAATATGAATATTCATCATTTATTTGAACCAATAAGTTAATCTATCATAGCACTTTAATTAAAGTTATTTCAAAAAACCTCATCAAAATTGCTTCATACATTCGATTTTCATTTGATGCGACATTTATCTATACATCTATCTATCCGTCCTCTATCAATACTCCATGAGCATTTCAAATTTCTCAATTTGCAATTCACTAACAGACAATTTACTTCCGTAATCGATAAAAGGCACACCAAAATTTGCATTTTTTTTTTAGCTAATGAAACTTAAGTTGTTTCACTTCACTTGCACGTTTCAAGCTTGTAACTCTTAGCTGTTTTATCTTTTAGATAATTTGAAATGTACAAATAAAACGTATATTAAGTAAATATTCCTATTATAAAACTGATACTAAAATAAGATTAAACTTATTTAGGATCATAAGCTTAGACTGAAAGAGTTTGTTAAGTAATTAAAGGTAGGTAGACTGATAATAAATAGGCCAAAAGTTTTCATAATACTCTCATAAAATACATCCAATCAAATCAATCGATTTCATATCATCATCATTAGTTGTAAATATAGCTGGGAATGGCGGAATCTTTTTGTGTTAAACTTGAAAAGCTTTCAATCATTTTATTTATGCTTTTTTTTTTTGTTTATCCTAAAATGACGGAGAATGGAATGGTTTCCATATGAAATGTCATTTGTATCATTTACTTTAAAAGAAATTGATTAGTTTACAAATTAATTAAAAAGATATTTTTAGAAATTTTTTGTTTATTCTTTATTTTATTGTATTTCTGTTAGCCAAATTAAAGTGCTTTTTTTTAAAAAAATATCCTTGCAAAAAAAAAAGAACAACAACAACAATATTATTTACAGTAACAAAAGTTTTGTTTGTGATAGCGGAAGTTCACTCTTTTCCTGTCGCATTTGTCGCACTCATTTTCATTGAATTCAATCAAGCTTTTAAAATTCTCTTCATATATCAAAACAAATTCTCTTAATTGCAAGCACTCTTCTTAATCACACTCGAAAAATTGAAGTATATGCGTTGCTTACATTAAAAGTATTTATTTCTTGCTTATTACTTCTACTATAGCTAATATTTTGAATGCATTCATTCATAACTCCTTCCATTTTATCATAAATTTTATTGAGAATTTCAAAATTTTTTCCCGGATAAAGCTAACTAGAAGCTTCCATCTGTTAACTTCCATTTTTGCCTATTTATTTTAATTTATAGAAGCACTAACTTTAGGAAAACCAATTGAGACAGAAGAATTATTAGCATGCACTTTTCTGATATTGATTAGGCTACCTTCCAATGATGTCATTTGTTCATACCCTTTTTAGCTTATCTCTATGAATCCCGAAAATGAACGACAGGAAGAAGGTTGACATTTGTCTCTTACCTTTATTTCTTCCAGTCATTTTCATCATTTATAACAGAGCAAGAGTATCATCTATCAAGTTGATGTTACCACAAAATCAAATAGCTAATAGTAAGCATTAGAAATGGACATCAATATTATCTTGTTTTTTTTTTAAATTAACAAAGTTTAATTTTATATTAACAAAAAAAAAAAAAACGAACTGGTCACTACTGGTCATAATTATTTTCCTAAAATTTTATCTTTCAAAAAAAGTGAAAGAATGAATGAATGAAAGAAGAGATAAAAATTAATTTCAAAGCAAGCAATATGGGAAAAAATAATTTATTTTAATAAATTTTCTAATATTTGCACTTTTTTTTCCTCTCATTTCCTTTCTCTCTTTTAAGAAACATACTAAGTGGCTTTAGGAAATTTCATTTTTCATTATTCATGAATTGTTAACATTTCCTTCTTCCTCTTCTTTTCACTCTCCTAGGCATTCTTAAAAGCAATTCCTAATCATTAAATGACAGGATATTTTCCAAAATATTTGCAAACTATTTTTTATTGATATATATTTGTGTGTTAAGAGAAAGAGAGAGAAAAAAAAAGAAAGAAAGAGAGATTGGCTTACTTTTCATACCAATATAATGTCGCTGAATGGCTGCGGATAGGCCTGCTAATAAATCCAGCAATCATTCCCAATGATCATTTAACAACCATTCTATTTATAAGCCAGACAAACAATCCGGTTGATAGGCCTGTTTATGAGCGCAATAATTATTCCGGATGATAGGCCAGTTAATAAGTATGATAATCACTTTGGGTGATATAAATTTATTTACGAGTGGAAATAACCATTCCGGATAATAAGCCTGTTTATGAACACAATGACTATTCCGGATAACAGATTTATTTATGAACATGACAGTCATTCCGATTATAGGCCTATTTATGGATGACAATCATTTGCGAATATTTATATACACGTGTATACACGTGTATATACACCTGCACATACACCTACACACACCTGCACATACACCTACACATACACCTACACACACACATCTGCACACACACACCTGCTGTCCACCAAGCTGTATTAGGTCATAAGGGGGAAAAAAAGCAATCAATGTCTTGCTAGGCGTAGTCAGTCTTACATATCAGGCACAATTTCAAAGCTGAGAGCGGAAACGGAAAGTCTGTTGTTGATGTTAGTGGAATAGCAACAAAATTAAGAGTTGGAAAGCAAAAATCTATACGATTCTATCCACCAAAAGACTTTAATATACATCACTTTTTGCTTTCGCTGGCTTGTTTATATTAGCTATATCATATCATATATCACATTATATCATAATATATGGCTAATATTATCTTTCCTATAATATCACTTATCATTATCATCTAGTTAGCTTACTCTACCATATCATTTATTATTATTATTATTATTATTATTATTATTATTATTATTATTATTGTTATTATTATTATTATTATTATTATTATTATTATTATTATTATTATTATTATTATTATTATTATTATTATTATTATTATTATTATTATTATTATTATTATTATTATTATTATTATTATTATTATTATTATTATTATTATTATTATTATTATTATTATTATTA